>NW_026705046.1:600000-840000 GCF_029867415.1 Vicia villosa
GACCCCAATAACCATGCTTCTCTATTACACTGATGCCTTTATTTGGCACTTTGCATATAGTTTTCATTGCATACGACATTGCATCCTAAAAAACGTAGCATATCCATTAAGGTGGATCATTACGCCATACAAAAATTCAAACATACATCAATGCATAAGCCAGTTTGTGTGTGCCCAAAAGGTACGAAGTAACATATATACCCTCAGAATAAGTGTCATCTTCTCTCTCCAGTGTGGATCAGACACAATGTCTTTCTTTGTCAGAATCGTTGTCTCCGAGGTTATTTCCCGCGTGCTGCGTGAAGATTAGAGTGCGAATGAGGGTGGGCATTCAACACATCTCATTTTTCAATCATTTGAATAACCATACTTGGTGTGTGGCAATTTGAACGATTGCCACTCTTGAAGAGTTACACCCCGCCTTTGGCCTGAGGGATTAATGTAATTCTTATGCTTCGCCAGCATCAACATCTCCGTGATTCTTCACTGTTTACTGATGTCTTTTGATCGAGTCTAGTCGTCACTAGTCTCCGTGGCCCCTTCCCTCGTACGAAAAACTTTTGGATCTAACCCCCGTGTTGTGAATCCTTTACCTTCCAACATTCAAACAATTCCAAAGCCCAGTTCTCGCCCTGGCAAATCAAGTCAAAGCCCAATTCCCGCCTTGGCAAACCTTTTTCAAAGCCCAATTCTCGCCTTGGCAAACTTTCTTCAAAGCCCAATTCTCGCCTTGGCAAACTTTCTTTCAAAGCCCAATTCTCGCCTTGGCAAACTTTTTTTTCAAAGTCCAATTCCCGCCTTGGAAAACTCTTTTTCAAAGCCCAATTCCCGCCTCGGCAAACCTTTTTTCAAAGTCCAGTCCTCGCCCTGGCAAATCATTTCTTTCATTTTCAGTCCTCGTCTGATATTTTATGGTGATGTCAGTTCTCGCCTGACAACCACCATTCATCCATAATTTCTTACCGTAAAACCAATTCCCAATCCCCAGCAAGTCATTATTCTCTTTCCCCATTCAACCATTACATCCATAAATCCTTCCACCAGAAAAAACAAAATTCTCTTTCCCCAGCAGATATCAAAACAAAAATAAGGAGAACACTTATACCATCCTCTTTTCAGGACAAATTTCTGGTCTTGGTATTTAATCTTCTTCTACCTCGAATGTTCGAAAGGCTAACGCCAATCTCACCTTCAGGTTTAAGACGATTAAATAGGGGCAGCTGTCATACCCCAAATTTGTCCTACCCCTTTATTTCTAACTGGCTTAGGCTTATCATTTCATCTGCATACTCTCCATCAGGCCATTTAACATAACATGCACCATTAATCAATAAATCTGGCACGGGACAAAAGATCTTGAAGGGTTAGGGTTTATTGGTACTGTGAGACTCCTTATCTTCAAGGTGTTTACATCAATCAAGTTGGAGCTGAGGTTTCTAAGTTTTTCTGTTGAAATTATAAAACAGAGGTTTATTTCCCTACGAATGAGTCTGGTCTTACAATCATCATGGGCTGCTTCTCAACACTTGAGTTACTAATGACTTGATCATACATTTCACGCTTAGCCTTTTTGCTACTCATGGAACAGGGCATTTGGATCAATATCTCAACATGTTGCGATGATTATGGCATTAAGGTTTTGTGTGGTGTTTGCTTGGGATACAAATTATCTTGGTTTAACTGTTGATTGCTTGGATTTCTTAATAAAGAGTGTAGAAGAAGTATTGCAAAAGTACTCAGTTGATTAAAGGTTGACTTTTGTTAACCAATTCACTTTGGCTTCCTCATTGGAATTTGACAATTATTAAATCCATATTCAGGAATTCATTCAAAAAGAAAAGTTACGTTCAAAAACAAATACCAAAATTGAAGAAGCTTGGAGTTCAAAGTTTGGTAACCAAAGTTATAACAAAACTGATACTTTGCAGTGGGAGAAAAGTCTAACCAAAATTCTGCATAAAAGTATATTACAAAAAAAAGAGGTTCATTACAACTTTGAATTGCCAATTGCATTATACTTAATCAGCCTATTTTGGAACCTTGTGTCGATGCTCGTCACCGAACTACATCCGCTGGATCTTCTCACGAAGTTCATAAATCTAAAGTCCTAATTCTTTGTATGATCGTAATGCTGAATGGAAGTCAAAACGATGTGATTCACTAGTTGGGGTTGTTGATGAGCACATTGATGTATCTGAAACCAAAAGGAAACGACGTCGATTCAGGAAATAAGAGAAGAAATGAAAGTCCACAGAGTTCAATTAACGAAACCATACCTTCAATTACAATCCAAACTGCTGCTTACTTTAACAGACCAAACTCAACCTCCCTGCATAACATAAATAAAACTCAGCAACTAACATAACCAATATTCATAATAGAAAAACCATAAATAACAATCTCTAACCACCTTTACTAACAACCAACAAACTTACTAACAGAATTCCCAACTGATTCTAATACATAACAGATTTCTAACAGCCATTTCTAATATAACCAACTAACAGATTATCCCAACTGAATTAACAGAATCAGAGAGAACCAGATAACAGAAATTCAGAGGAGAAACTAACCTGTAAAACTATATATAACAGAACCTCCCACCATTGTTCAGGCTACACACACCATTTTTCGCCTCATCACCTTCATTCAGATTCATCATCTTTGATTCTTCACATCATTTCCACCCTTTCAATCATCTTCACCTCACTCTCCACACCATTCTTCACCATCTTCAATTCTCATCCATCTTCTTTATCATCTTCAATAGCCTCCATCACAATTCACGCTCCATTTTTTCAAAAAAATCTGCAATTCACAATCACCAATAAACTCTCTTCAATCATCACTAACAGAGAGGGGAAGAGAATCGATAACACAGAGAAAAAAGGGAAGAACAAATTGACACAGAAAAATCGGCAGGACTTACTTTGGTGCAGAAGATTGAAGCTCACAGAAAATCAATCAACAAAATCTTCATCTTCCTTCAATCTTTCTCTCTATCGGAACCGTACTCTTCATCTTCATCACCGCTACAACACAAGAACTCTTCAATCTGCAACCACGTTCATCACCATCAATCAACTGCAATATCTTCAATCCTCTCAACTCAGAACAACAACAACGCAATACAGAGCAAGATTCAGAAAACGAAAAGAAGATAGAAGAATAAGAAGAAGAAGAAGAAGAAGGATCGTGATGGAAAGCACCTGAATCGGAGTTGATTGCCTCTGGTATCTTCTCTCCATTGGCGCATATTCTCTCTCCACTGACGTCTTCAAATCGCCATCGGAGCTTCTCCGATCAAGTAAGCCTCGAACTCTGTCTATATCTGTTCATTCCTTGTGCTTGATTTTGTGTGAATCCGCTTGCGTCAACATCGGAACGAGAACTAATTGAATCGGAGAGGTAAGAGAATCTGAGACAGAGATAGAGGGATGTGTTCGGAGATTTAGGAATCGAGAGAGGGGATGGAGGTGGCCGGTTATATGAATCATGGCGGCGGTGTCGCGTGGGTGCGGTCGCTCGGAGAAGACGACTTCTCCGGCGCCGTTTGCGTTGAGGCAGAGTGAGGGAGATGAGTTCTGAGTGTACGAAGTAGAACCCTAAATCCCCTTTTTGTTTTTGTTTGAGTTTTAATTTAATTCTTTTTTTTTAAATAAAAATCTGATGAATCAAACAAATAAAACATGGATCATAATCACACCTTGGGCCATCACACGAAAATACTGGTTACTCCCCCGGTGGCCCAGGAATTCATTTTTGGCTATTAGAATAAGTCTGAACAAAAAAACAAGCTGATGGGCCTATCCTTGGCCCTGCGCCCAGTTTGGGCTACACCACTGATTCCAGCAATAAAACCCCCCTGACTCACTTGTTAATTGTTAGATATAGTTTTTTTACATAGTTTGTCCTTTGTTTTTCAGGTAATAGAAGACGTAGAAAATCGCTTTAAAAATGCACGATTAGAATTAGGATTTAGTTTAAAGGCATAAAAATCAAACGTAAAATTTGCTAGTTTTAATTAGATAATGTTAGGATTATTTTATTTTAATTTCCCCCATTAGAAAACTCATAAAAATGGTAGAATTCTTAGGTTGATTTTGACATTAATCTTTGACTTCTCCCTCGCGAAAAACAATAAAAATACTAGTTTAGGCTTAGTAGCATTTAGGTTTTTAGTATAATTTTGACTTGAATTAGAATTCCCTTAACACCAATAAAACTCATAAAAAAATAGTAGATTTTTAGGTTAATTTTGACATTTAATTTCCTCCACAAAAAGGGTCATAAAAATAGTTTTGTGTTTAGTTTTGCATTAAGGTTTGAATTGCTTTTGTATCATTTACATGTTGATTTCTATATGATTTTGTGTGACTTTGTTACTTGACTTTGGCCATATTTTTTGGCCTATTTTTAGACTCCATTAGACATAAATAGGAATTAGACAACTTAGACTAGAATTCAGAAATAGTTCCCTTCTCATTTTCTTTTTCTTTTCAACTTTTAAAATACTTAATAAAAAAAACCTGACAAAGATCATACTGTCACACTCCTGATATATGGTGGGAAAGAAATGATTGGGACGTAGGCCCCGATGTACGTTCTTCCCCACGTAGTAGAAAAGAAATGATTGGGGTGTAGGCCCCGATGTACGTTCTTTTCTACTAAACGGAAAGAAATGATTGGAATGTAGATTTCGATGTATTTCTTATCCGTCATTTAGAGAATCGATTGTGGTGTAGACCTCGATGTGCATTCTCTAAATATTCAAATATGCAAAACAAAACTCTTTTTGGTATGATCTAAGTCACAAAGTTAAAATCCCCATAAAAAATACCAATCAAAAACACATAAAACACTAATAACTGGTCAGATTTAAAACAAAAGTAAGGAAGTGATGCGAAGCCCTGTAGTGGGTTCTCGTCGTCACGGAATTACCCTAAAAGACACAAACCAATCATTCTTTTTCTTTTGCCTCGTTGGCACCTAAGGGCACCGTTATCTCCGCTCTACTGCATCCTAGGTCGATCCCTTATGCAAGAGCGCGAGCGTTAACTCCGCCCAATTAAAAAACACAAAACAAACAGAAAATCGTGAGCCGAGCTACGGTAACTCTGATTCCTGAAAAGGATACGTAGGCAGCGGGGTAGGGCCCGTGCGAGTACAATTCTTTATTTTCCCTACATTCTGCATTCATTTCGCATTTAGACATAGACATAGTATACACCCTTTAGACAGAAACAAACATAGGTGGATACCATCGAGTACGATGGGCGCGAGGGGTGCTAGCACCTTCCCCTCGCGTAACCGACTCCCGTACCTAGATTCTCTGGTCGCGAGACCTTGTTCCTTCCTTTGTTAGGTTTTCTGATATTCCTTTCCCTTATGGGATAAATATATTGGTGGCGACTCTGTTCATTTTTCGCGAGCGTGCGACAATAGGCGTTTGAGAAGATGACCGTTGAACGCATTTAATGCTTTGCGTGTTCCGTACAACTTTGCATTTAATGTTTCACACTTTTGTCAACTACCTCGAGCCTTGTTCACGCTGTGTCTACTGACGTTGCCTTTAATAGCTTCCAACGTTCCTTTTGTCAGTCAGCGTAGCCTGCCACCTGTACTTTCTTCTGATCTGATGTTTGTGAATATAATATTTGAATATCATCAGAGTCAAACAGCTTGGTGCATAGCATCTTCTTGTCTTCTGACCTTGAAGTGCTTCTGAGCGTGATACCATGAGAACTTCAGTGCTTCTGCTTCTGATCCCAAGTTCTTCTGATGCTTTCATAGACCCATGTTCTGATTCTGCCTTGACCATCTTCTGATGTCTTGCCAGACCATGTTCTGATGTTGCATGCTGAACCTTCTGAGACAAAGCTTCTGAGCGCTGATTTGTGCATACTCTAGATATATTTCCTGAAAGGGAAATTGCAATGTATTAGAGTACCACATTATCTCACTGTCATACCCCAAAATTTGCCCATGCTATTTTTCATACACAAAAACCAAATCAAAAGACAAAGCTCCAAAACACAGTCCCCCACACAGACGTTCTAAACTAGGGTTTGAATAATTCAGAGGAAAATCATTGAATCAATGGCTCAAGGTGGTTCCATAGGGTCACTAACATCCCAAAGTATCTCTGTATAAAGTTTCAAGTCAAACAGAGCAAATTTAGTCCCTCAAATCCTGATTAGGTCAACAGTCGACTCCCAAGGGCAAAACAGTCATTATACAGTCAAAACCCAAGATATTTGGTCAACAACATTCTCATAACCCTAAAATCATCATTTGATCAAGGGTTGATCATGATGATGCAAGGAAAGATCAGAGAAGTCAAAAGTCAAGAGTTACTATTTTGGGCATGAACTGAAAAAGTCAACCAAACTTTGAAAATTCACCAAATATTCATACTTCATCAGAAAAATTCCCACCAAAGCTCATTTTGAAGAGAATTCATTCCTCTATCCAATGGTCCAAGAATCAAAGCTCACAGGTCAATGGTTTAAGAATTATGGCCTCATACATTACAGGTCCTTTTCAAAAGTCAACAAAAAGACACTTTTTTCAAAAGGATATATAAGGAGCATGGAAAATAATTTTGATGTGAGACAAAAGACATTGGTTAGAGGACTCTCTAAGGTTTCTAAAAAGTCTTAGAACACCTCCATACCTCAAAAATTGAGAGGGATAGGCCTTATTAAAGTTGGGCTATTTTGGAGGGAAAAGTGTGAAAGAATTGAGTTATTTTTTGCAAATGGGCCCAAGATATTTTGATTCAATCTTGATCCACAAGTCATTCAAGGCCTCAAATTCAATTGCCACGAAAATATTAGGAATATTTGATTTTATTTGAATTTTTTATTCATTTAAATCATATATTTAATCAAGATTTAAAGACAAATTGAAAAGATTGGATTTTTCTTTTAATTTCAATCACAATCAATCTTCAATAATGTCTCATAATCATCAAAAATTCGTGCCAAGAAAAATTGGAATAATTGAATCAAATTTTGGCCATAATTAGTAAATTTTCAATCAAATTTTGCAAAATTAGCAATCAAGGATTCAAGAAGATCTTGCCAAGTTTTGTTGACCTAAACCTTTCCAATATATATACTTATTCGTTCCAGACCCTGAGGGGGATTTTTTTTTGCTGCAAGAAACAACCCTAATCCGGGCTACAAAAGTCAAGAAAAAACTCAAGAGTGAATTCTCGATTGCAGACCTATTCATAAAGTTTTGATCACATAGGTTTGTTCCTGGAGGTATATTGAAGCTATATCAGTCACTACAAGGTCTTGAATCGCCAAGAATACGCGCATAGAGGCCACGGTTTGTCCGATTCTTTTTGCTTTCGATTACGCTCTTCCATGCATTATGAATAAGTTTTAAGCATGTATTTGTGTTTAGTATAATGCTATGAACGTTTCGGGATGTTTAACCAACGTTTCATAAAGGTATGAGTGAATCACCATTATTGAGTTTCAAAGCTCCGATTTAGGGCTTTCTGTTTTAGCCCAAATTAGGACAAATTAAGGCCACTATCATATTCAGAGAGATGAATGCAATCGATTTAGGGTGTCGCGAAAAATTTCTTGTATGTTTTTGGGCTATTCGTAATGTGCAGGGGCTATGGCCATGGTTTTCGTCCGTGGGTAGAAGTGCAGGACCTAAAGCGACGGCTGGAGCTCAGGGACGAACTCGTGGCAGGATCTGGTTGGTCCATTCAAAAAACGCGCGCGTTTTCTCCTCTTGTGGGACGCTGAGATCCGGTGTGCCTCATCAACACGTACACCATGCTCCTGCGTCATCTGAGCCTTCAGAACCTTTTCCTCCCCGATCCAACGCATGCCAAAGTGAGGGTGCATCAGGAACCATCATGGATGAGCAGCACCGAATCAAAAGTTAAGATTTTCATAATTTTTTTATTTTTATTTTTTATTATACAACTTATTATTTTATTTTTAATATATATATATATTGTTTTCTTCAAATAAAATTGTTTTATATATATAAACTATATAAAATTTTTATGAATGAATTTATACTTATTATTTGTTTATTGTTTATGATATTTAATATATATATTATTTATTATAATAGTTATTTAATTCGATTTAATTATTAAAAACCCTTAAAAATTCATATTTATTTTATTTGAACTCCTAAAAATTCATAAAAATCATTTTTACCTTCGATTTTATTTTTTACTCCGATTTAATTAATTAGGTCGAGAGACCAATAATTAATTAAATCGATTGTGTCCCGTTAATTCAATTTTCGCCCTAATCAGGGTTTATGACGAACATTCCAATACACTGATATATTTCTTTTTCTATGCCTTTTTCAGGGTTAGCAACATGGTTTCTCCCGATAAGGCGCCTTCAAAAAACCGAAGCTAAGTATTCGACGCTAAAAATTGAAAATCTATTTTATTTCCTGTTTTAGGGTTTGTCTTTTTAAATAAGCATTGCCTACACTCAATTTTTCTCTGCCTTGCCTCTTTTCAGGGTTAACCTTAAGGCGCTCCCGACTGTCAACCATATCAGATCAAATGCAAAAAGCTAAGTACCATTCATTTATTTACTCATTTCAATTTGTTGTCTCGACCTTCTTATTTTAGGGTTAGAGATGTTCGCTTTTGAATTAGCCATACACTCACCCTATTTTTTATTTTGTTTGCCTTTTCAGGGTTCGATGATTGCCAAATCTACGAATGTTTGGTAACCCTAAACCCTAACCTTATATTTTCCTGCTTTATTATTACTTGTATCAAACCCTATTAAGGGATCCGCTGGTTTCATTGTCCCCTCCCCCATATTACTGTTGTTCTTGCCTTACATTATCTGCGTGGTTAGTAATCCTAGGGAGTGTAACTCTGAATCAATTAGAATCACTAAATACAAGATAATATATTGAATTAACCACATGATTGTTGCACACACGCACCCTTTTGGGGTAACCTCTCTGTTGCCTGTTGCCTGTTGCCTGTTGCCTTTGTGTTTTTGCAGAATAAGCCATGTCCCTCGAATTTGAGGATACCTCAGCCATGCTGCCTCGATAATTAAAGGTCATACGACCCTAAATGATGCTGCCTTCGATACACAATATGACCTCGACCCTCGGATGTTGCCTACGGAAAAAGGCTGAGGTATCTTCTGGCTGTCTACGGAAATGGTTTATTCTGATCCTTGCCTTAGACTACTTGCCCTTCTATGGCATGGGACAGTCTTTTGGCAAAGGATGCTTCGATGACCCTTCAATCTCCAAACGAAAGGCTTCCTGCCCTCTTATGGCAAGGATAGACCCTTTCATTCTGAAAGGCTAAAAAGAGACCTATCATCTGAGTTTAAGGTAATTGCCCCTAATTGCCTTGCAATGCTCAAACCTTTTTATTATATTCTTTCTCATAATTTTTCAAAAGGGCAACGCTTATTCACAAGCTAAAGTCCCTATCTCTTTCATCTACTTTTTCTGAAAACGAGCAAGCAAAGCAATTAAGAGCCCATGGAAAACCATGGATGCAAAGGGTGCCTTACACCTTCCCTTTGCATAAATTACCCCCCGAACTTAGATTTCTTTAAAAAGGTTTTTTTCTGTTTCTTTTTGCCTTTCCGAATTTGTTTGGATAAAATAAAAGTCGGTGGCGACTCTTGCTTACCGCGACATTCCGATTAATAAAAAGTCAGTTCACCGTATTACACTCACACAAAATTCATATCCTTGTTATCATCAAAACTAAGAATATTGATCAGAACAAATCTTGTTCTAACAATCTCCCCCTTTTTGATGATGACAAAAACATATATAAATGATATGAATTTGCGATCAGAAAGAGCAGACGGCTAAAGACAAATTACACAGCTATAGCATAAGCATGTGAATATGTCTCCCCCTGAGATTAACAATCTCCCCCTGAGATGAATAATCTCCCCCTGAAATAAATACTCGATGAACTTTAATAATAAAAGACTTCCCTGATTATTTCGGTAGAGACGATCACATAAGCTTCTATCTTCTGATAATTCATAGCTTCTGACTTCTGCTTCCATTGGACAGCTTCAGAACTTTGAATTTCTTTAGATCCCTAGAACACTCACAGCTTCTGATTCCTGCTTCCTTTTAGGACAGCTTCAGAACTTGAATTTCTTTGATCTTCAGAACATTCACAGCTTCTGATTCCTGCTTCCATTTAGGACAGCTTCAGAACTTGAATTTCTTTGATCTTCAGAACATTCACAGCTTCTGATTTCTGCTTCCCTCGGATAGCTTCAGAGCTTTGAATTTCTTCTTACATCACTTCATGCTAGATTGTATCAGAACATTGTTGAATGTACCAGAGCATCATCAGAGCTTCTCTACATCCTGAAATGTTACAGAACAAAACTAAACGACAAAAGTCAGCATGAATGAGTTAGAACATAAAATGTGTATCAGAACACAAAATATGTATCAGAGCCATAAAATGTGTATCAGAACACAAAATATGTATCAGAGCCATATAGGCCATATAGAATATATCAGATCCAATAGACAATGTATCAGAGCAAATGGACACTGATTTGGATCATATTCTATTATCAGAATTTCTGATCATTCTTCCTTCTTGCTTCTGATTCTGAAGCTTCCTAGCACTCAGCTTGCTTCAAGAATCCAAGAACTTGATTCATCTTGTTGCTCCTCATGTTGGTCTTGAATCTTTGATTCCTGCAACAACACAACTTACAAACATAGAACTTTGCAAGTTCTGTTAGTAAATGTGGGGTCTTTTTACTCGGTAACTGATAATATTAATCAGATCATTTATCATATATTTTCTCCCCCTTTTTGTCATAACATCAAAAAGCATAAAAGATTCAGATGTAAAGCAAGAGACAAAAGGAAAGAAACATAAATAACTTTTCATTGATTTCAACAAGAAGGATTACAAAAGGTGTATGCAGAAAAACAGATGCAACAAGGAAAGAAAGCTACAAAGACTTAAGACCTAAAACTCTAACTTAGACATAATCCTAGCTAACATATCATGAATCCCTGCGGTCTTCTCAGTTTGTTCAGCCATGAAGGCTTGAAACTCTGCATGCCTGAGCCGCTCCCAGAGAAAGAAGTAAATGAATACAAAAGAGGAACTGAGAACAGTTCACCAGGAGAGTGCGTATTCTCAGATGGGCTTTCCCTTAACATAGAAGTTAAGTCCTTAGGGAACCTTACTTCATCCAATATCTTAAGAAAGTCTTCTTCCTTTGGACAATGGTTAATAACAGCATCAAGGAAGAGATCTGTCTTGAGAAAAAACTTGGAATGCCATCCTGAGAGATGTTTCTCATCCTGTAACCGATTAACCCTTCCATCCGTTCTATTCAAATAGATCATCCACTTTTGAGACATAGTTTCTTCAACAGGTTTAAAGCTTTGATGAAGAGAACTGGGCGAAGGATTCATGATGAACGCTAGAACGATGAAGAGAGAACTAGGGTTATCACAAAAGATATTCATAGAAAAAAGAAAAAAGAGAAAGAAGGCGAGAGCACAACGATTGATTGAAGAATGCAAGGAAATGGAGAAATAAATAGAGGGAATGTGGGGAAGGAAAACGTTCTAGGGAAGGGAAACGTTTGACGAATATAAAAACGTAAAGAACCACAAAGAAATGATGAATGGCATTTAATGTTATTTGACGTGAGGAGAGATAATAATGACAAAAGTCGTGATTTGCACAGTTACCTAAGTAGACGTCCCCTCAACTGCTCGCACGCTTGTCCAGAAATAGTGAACACGTGTTTACCATCTGGATAGCCAGTTACAGCTGTTTTGCTTTTAAAGAGATTCTGAATCAACTTAGACAATGAAACGTTAGTAATAACTGAATCACAATTTCTAATTGATTTCAATCAGAACTTCTCATAAACAAAAAAAATCCAATTTCATTTCAGAAGATACTCATACATAAGATCTTCTCATCTTCTCATTCTGGGCATAAATCCATACTGATATTCTTCAGAATGAACTTAAACCTATCTTCAGCAAGGGGTTTTGTAAAGATATTAGCCCATTGATGGTCTGTATCCACAAAGTTTAAAGATATAACACCCTTCTGAACATAGTCCCTTATGAAATGATGTTTAATCTCAATATGTTTAGCTTTTGAATGTAAAATAGGATTCTTAGATAAACATATAGCAGAAGTATTATCACAGAAAATAGGAATGTTACTCTCATATATCTGATAATCTTCCAGCTGACTTCTAATCCAGAGCATTTGTGTGCTACAACCAGCAGCAGCAACATATTCTGCTTCTGTTGTTGAGAGGGCAATAGTAGCTTGCTTCTTGCTGTACCATGAGATCAGATGACTTCCAAGAAATTGACAACTTCCAGAAGTGCTCTTTCTTTCTATTCTATCTCCAGCATAGTCAGCATCACAGAATCCTACTAAGTTGTAATCTTTAGATCTTCTGTAAACTAAACCAACATTAGTAGTACCTTTCAGATACCTTAGAATTCTCTTAACCGCAGTTAAATGAGATTCTCTTGGATCTGATTGGAATCGAGCACACAGACAAACACTAAAGAGAATGTCAGGTCTAGAAGCAGTTAGATATAGAAGAGATCCAATCATACCTCTGTACATCTTCTGATCTACCTTCTTACTCACCTCATCCTTACCCAGTACACATGTTGGATGCATAGGAGTTTTGGATTCTTTGCTTTCAGAAAGATTAAACTTCTTCAGAAGTTCTTTCACATACTTCGTTTGATGAACATAGGTTCCATCAGAAGTTTGGTTGATTTGAATCCCAAGGAAATACTTGAGTTCTCCCATCATGCTCATTTCAAATTCAGCCTGCATAGACTCAGCAAACTCCTTTCCAAGTGTAGCATTAGATGTTCCAAAGATAATATCATCAACATATATTTGACAAATTAAAATATCCTTTTTAAATGTTTTACAGAAGAGAGTAGTGTCCACTTTTCCTCTAGTGAAACCATTTTCCAGAAGGAAAGAACTCAAACGTTCATACCAAGCTCTGGGAGCTTGTTTCAATCCGTATAATGATTTCTTTAATTTAAAAACATGATTTGGAGACATGGAGTCTTCAAAACCAGGAGGTTGGTGAACATAAACTTCTTCATCTATATAACCATTTAAGAAGGCACTCTTGACATCCATCTGATAAAGAGTGATGTTGTGTTGAGTGGCAAAGGAAATTAATAGACGAATAGATTCTAACCTGGCCACTGGTGCAAAGGTTTCTGTGTAGTCAATCCCTTCTTGCTGACTATAACCCTGAGCAACCAGTCTGGCTTTGTTTCTTACCACTTCACCTTTCTCACTTAGCTTGTTTCTGAAAACCCACTTAGTACCGATGATGTTAAATCCTTTTGGTCTAGGAACCAAGTCCCATACATCATTCCTTGTAAACTGATTTAGTTCTTCTTGCATGACAATTATCCAGTCTGGATCTTCTAGAGCTTGATCAACAGAAGTTGGCTCGATCAAAGAAACAAGACCTAATTGACATTCTGCATTGTTCTTAAGGAATGCCCTTGTTCTGATGGGATCATCTTTCTTTCCAAGGATCACATCTTCTGAATGAGCTGAAGCAAGTCTAGGTGATCTTCTGACTGTTGGTTCTTCAGAAATCCTAAGATTCTCTAAAGATGCAGCAACTTGATCTTCTGATCCATTGCTTCTGAGACTGCCAGCTTCTGCAGCTTTGCTTCTTGGTTCTTCAACTTCTGATATATCAATATCAAAATCTGCAAAATTCTCAAACTGCTTTGGTTTTTCAAGACCAAGCTTATCATCAAACCTGATATTGATTGATTCTTCTACAATCAATGTTTCAGTATTGTATACTCTGTAGCCTTTAGAGCGTTCAGAATATCCAAGAAGGAAACACTTTTGTGCTTTAGAATCAAACTTACCAAGATGATCTTTAGTATTCATAATAAAACATACACATCCAAAAGGATGGAAATATGAAATGTTGGGCTTTCTGTTCTTCCACAATTCATAAGGAGTCTTATTTAGAATAGGTCTGATAGAGATTCTATTCTGAATATAACACGCAGTGTTAATTGCTTCTGCCCAGAAATGCTTAGCCATATTGGTTTCATTGATCATGGTTCTGGCCATTTCTTGTAGAGTCCTATTCTTTTGCTCTACAACTCCATTTTGCTGTGGAGTTCTAGGGCAAGAGAAATCATGGGCAATACCATTTTCTTTGAAGAACTCCTCAAAGAGTCTGTTCTCAAATTCACCACCATGATCACTTCTGACCTTTATGATTTTACACTCTTTCTCAGATTGAATCTGAGTGCAGAAATCAAAGAACACTGAATGAGACTCATCCTTGTGTTTCAAGAACTTTACCCATGTCCAGCGGCTATAATCATCAACGATGACTAATCCATATTTCTTCCCTCTGACAGATGCTGTTTTGACTGGGCCAAACAGATCAATGTGCAAGAGTTCTAACGGCCTTGAGGTAGAAACAACATTCTTAGACTTGAATGCAGGTCTGGAGAACTTGCCCTTCTAACATGCTTCACAAAGAGCATCTGATTTGAATTTCAGATTTGGGAGTCCTCTGACCAGATTTAGTTTGTTAATCTGAGAAATCTTTCTCAAACTAGCATGCCCTAATCTTCTGTGCCAGACCCATTGCTCTTCAGAAACAGACATAAGACAAGTCACTTTCTGCTTCTCAATATCAGAAAGATCAATCTTATAAATGTTGTTCTTCCTCTTGCCTGTAAATAGGATTGAGCCATCCTTCTGACTTACAGCCTTGCAAGACTTTTGATTGAAGATTATGTCATAACCATTGTCACTTAATTGACTTATGGATAATAATTTATGAGCTAATCCTTCAACAAGAAGTACATTAGTTATGGAAGGAGAGTTACCAAGACTTATGGTTCCAGAGCCAATGATTTTGCCCTTCTGATCTCCTCCAAACTTGACTTCTCCACCTGGTTTAAGCACCAGGTCTTGGAATGTAGACCTTCTTCCCGTCATGTGTCGCGAGCACCCAGAGTCCAGGTACCATGACATTTTGCTTTTTGTCCTCTTTTCCACCAAGGATATCTGCAATAGGAATAATCTTTTCCTTAGGTACCCACAATTTCTTGGGTCCTTTCTTGTTAGTTCTCCTCAAGTTCTGATTGAACTTGGGTTTTGCAAAATATTTAACAGGAGGAACAACATGATATTTCTTATTCTGAGTTCCATGATATTTCTTAGGTTGTGTCACATGCTTCTTGGTGTGTGTTATGTGAAAACTTTGTGCATGTGATGTGTGCTTAATATCATGGGAGTGGCCAAATTTAAATTGGTTATACAGAGGCTTGTATGATATTTTCATATCATCCACAGATTCAAGCTTGTATGGGATTTCACCCTCATAACCAATGCCAACTCTCTTGTTCCCAGACACAGCATATATCATAGAAGCTAGTTGACTTCTACCAATACTTCTAGATAAGAACTTCCTGAAACTTAAATCATACTCTTTCAGAATATGATTCAGACTGGGAGTGGATTTTTCTGAATCAGAAGGAGATCCAACATTATTGGATAATTTTAAAACTTTTTCTTTTAATTCAGAATTTTCCAACTCAAGCTTCTTAGTTTCAAATTCAAATTGCTTTTTCAGCTTTTTGTATTTGATACTTGTCGCACGCTCGCGAAAAATGAACAGGGTCGCCACCAATATATTTATCCCATAAGGGAAAGGAATATCAGAAAACCTAACAAGGGAAGGAACAGGGTCTTGCGACCAGAGAATCTAGGTGCGGGAGTCGGTTACGCGAGGGGAAGGTATTAGCACCCCTCACGCCCATCGTACTCGATGGTATCCACCTATGTTTGTTTCTATCTAAAGGGTGTGTACTATGTCTATGTCTATATATGCGAATGAATGCAAAATGTAGGGAAAATAAAGAATTGTGCTCGCACGGGCCCTACCCCGCTGCCTACGTATCCTTTTCAGGAATCAGAGTTACCGTAGCTCGGCTCACGATTTTCTGTTTGTTTTTGTGTTTTTTAGTTGGGCGGCGTTAACGCTCGCGCTCTTGCATAAGGGATCGCCTAGGATGCAATGGAGCGGAGATAACAATGCCCTTAAGAAAAGAGGGAAGAGAGAGAGAATTGGTTTGTATCTTTTAAGGGTAATTCCATGATGACGAGAACCTACTACAAGGCCTCGCATCACTTCCTTACTTTTGCTTTAAATCTGACCATTTATTAGGTTCTTTTGAAGTGTTTTTGATTGGTGTTTTTTATGGGGATTTTAACTTTGTGACTTAGATCATACCAAAAGAGTTTTGTTTTGTATATTTAGAGAACGCACATCGAGGCCTACGCCACAATCGTTTCTCTAAATAACGGTTAAGAAATACATCGAGGCTTCACGCCTCAATCATTTCTTCTCCGCTAAGTAAAGGAAATACAAAAAGGAGTTCTTTTGTGAATATTTAGAGAATGCACATCGAGGCCTACGCCACAATCGTTTCTCTAAATAACGGTTAAGAAATACATCGAGGCTTCACACCTCAATCATTTCTTTTCCGCTAAGTAGGAAAGAACATACATCGGGGCCTACGCCCCAATCATTTCTTTCCTACTATGAAATATAGCAACGGTATGATCCTTGTCGGTATTTATTAAGTATTTTAGAGTTGAAAAAGAAAAAGAATGCAATAAGGGGACTAATTCTAAATTCTAGTCTAAATTGTCTATACAAGTCTAAATCCTAATGTTAACATGGTGACTAAATTCTAAAAGGAGCATTAAGATGGTATTAACAAAATAAGCCAAAAATATGGCCAAAAGCTAAGCAACAAAATCACAACAATTATACGAAAATTAACATGTAAATGATACAAAAGCAATTCAAACATTAGTGCAAAAATTGACCTAAAAAATACTACTATTTTATGAGTCTTTTTGTGGGAAATTTAATCAATTAATGTCAAAAATTGCTCTAAAACCTACTAAGCAAAATTAGTATTTTTATCGAGTTTCATCATCATTGAGATATCTAGTACTAAGACAAATTCCTAAAAATACTAGTTAAGTCTAACAAACTGTTTGATTTTATTGTTTAAAAGCTTGAAGAACTAAAACTAAAAAACTAAATTTTATTAAGAACTAAGATGATAACTGGGGGTGTAAGTCAGAAATGATTGTGTAAAAAGTAACTAGCTCCTGGCCCAAAGAAATGACCCAGCAATTTATTTGTTTTGTTTTTAGATTTTCTATGTCCAAAAAAATGGCATGATGGGCCTAGGGGTGAATTGTTGAAATCAGTGTGCAGGCCAAATAATGGCGCTAGGCCTAAACAACAGTGGCCCAGGATAGTTTTTATTTTCAGATTTTCTTTAATATTCTAAATGACATTTAAACTAATCACGATAATCCTCATCACATTAACCTCAATTAGCATCAACTAATACTATTAAATCATGATTAAGCAAAAATAATTAAAAAAGAGATAAGAGAATTAGGTTTACTTGAGTTGTGACGCTCCCAATTCTTTGAGCTTCTTCTCCTTCACAAAATGCAGCGGCGGCGAAAATCTCCTCTTCCCCGATCAAGGTCTCGAGTCGCCGCCATGAGAACAGAACGACTTCACCCCTCATCTCCTTCTGTCCGCTCGTCTCTCTTCTATTCTTTCGTCGACTCCATCTCATCTCGCTCCGGTATTTGCGATTTTGTCTTGAGCTTTGTTCGAATTTCTCTCTGTTGATGGTGATGTTGCGATTGTTATGATGATGGAAGTTGAGCGTTGTTGTGGTGGCGATGCGGTGATGATTGATGTGTTATTTATGGTGATGCAGTCGCGAGAAAGTTGCGTTGTCGATGTCGGAGATTCAACGAAAATTGGAGTTCTTGGAGATTTGGTTTGGCAGGGATGAAGAAGAGTGAGGAATTGGCGGCGAAGAACTACGATTCAGAAAGTTTGCTCCCGGTCTGTTGCAATTCTGTTATTCTCCTTCTCTTATGCTATCTTCTTTAATTTTGTCGACTCTAAATGCCTCTCTCCGTCTCTCTGAGTTTACGGTTTGTTGCTCTTGTGCGAGGTGGAAGCTGATATGAAGGTGATGTCGAAGCTGCGTGATGATGATGATGCTGATTGAAGTTTGAAGTTCCTGGTGATTGAAGGAGATTGATGACCAGGTGAAGAGCGTCGAGGATTTGCGGTTGAAGAAGATTGTTGTGTGAAGCTTGTCAACTTGTCACGATACCAAGATGAATTGAAGATTTTGTTCTGGTTTTCTGGTAAATTGAGTGGAGAGTAGAGTGATGGAGATGACTGAATCAAAGGTGTGTGATGAAAATGGCGGTGAAGGAAAGTGGAGAAGATGAAGAGAGATTGAGAAGTGAATGATGAAGATGGGGGAAGAGAGATGGTGCAGTGGTGTGAAGAGGTGAACAAATGATGGAGAGAGCTTGAATGAAGGAGGAATTGAGTTTATATAGAGTCTCAGGTTAGTCTTTTTTCTGATTTCTATTGCACTCTTCTCTCAGAATTCTGTTGAATGCTAGATGTTGTTTAACTGATTTTTGGAGGTAGTTAGATTCTGTTATGCCGTTTAGAGGGTGGTTATGTTTTTCTGTTATGTGATTCTGTTAGAGAGGTTAAGAGGTAGTTATGAAGTTAGTTATGACAGTTAGGAGTGTGGTTTTGTATTTAGTATGGCTGGACTGTATTGAAATTGTATGGTTTGGAACTGTGATAAATTGGTATTGATGTAGGGGCACTGTTTTTGAAATGTGTGGCTGGACTCTTTGGATTAACCTGAATACGTTTCCCTTCTGATTTTTCTGACTTGTTGGAATTGTAGGTTCTGCTTTTGACTTTGACAGGCTGGTATAGAGCATGACTGATCCTGGTTCTGTTCGGTAAGGAGACAACTGAGACTCTGAAAAATCGGTACCTGCAGATCCAACTGAACTTCTTTGAACAGAAAGGGTGCTCTCACTGATTGCAGCTCCTTCATAGAAGCCTTTTAGTGTTGTGCGCCGCATCAGTAGAATGTACAACAGGTGATAGTTCCTTATCTTTGTGCAATAGTCCTGGTGGTTTTTTCTAATGTTATAAGAATTGTGCTGGTGGATTATGTGGTTGACAATTACTGTTTGGATAGTTTGATTTGAACGTTTTCTTTTCAATGTATATGTGCATTGTTTTTGTAGGTTCCGGATTTTGGCGGAGTGCACATGGCATGACACAACTCAAAGTAGCTCATTGAGCTTTAAGGCTTGGAAGATCATGGAGCGAACCTTGGTGTCGGCATATTATAAGCATTGAGATACTTTTGTTGACAAAGTGTGAATTGCCATGGAGGATGAAGATGAAGCCCAGATTTCTTTATGTAATTTCTATGTATTGGTGATGAAACATGATGTACACTTTTGTTTAATGTAGTTTTGTGATGGAACATGTGATGGAATTTTGACATTCGCGAAACTGTAGTAACCTTCTTTAAATTCCAACTTTTGAAATTTTCACTTTTCCTCCGATGCTCAAATTTATATTAGAACTTTGAACATCCTCCTTTGATGGTGTGAATACCAAACGCAACCCAGAAACATAATGATACCCAATCCTTCCACATATGGAGGATCATAATAACCCGTCAACAAAAGTCAATTCACAAGGTCATATCCTTAACAGTTATCCTCTTTTGGATGCTAAACAAAGCAACCATGACTAGGATGAAAGTCAACACCTTATTCAAACTTTGATCAAGTAACTTGCACTACAAGTCACAAAGTATTGAAACAAAGGAAATGTCTTGAACTACAGGGAAGCTCTTGTCCCCTATGTCTTGTACCATGACTCGTTCTTTTACACCTCACCCCATAAGCTCCAAGTGACATGAGACCTTGAACCGAATAGCCTTAGTAGATGGAAGTCAACAAGTTCAATCATGATGAATGAGAAACCTCAATCCATTTGCCTTAGATGCATGTTGATGAAGAAAGAGTAACTTGAAATGAAAGCCTTAAAGCCACATAGGACCCTAATTACAAAGATCCTTGACCCCAAACCAAATTTATTGATTAGTGATGCATGATATGTTGATGCCCTAGTGAGAAAGATGATGCATATGAAATGAGAAGCCTAAGCCAGTTAGAAATAAAAGGGTAGGACAAATTTGGGGTATGACAGCTGCCCCTATTTAATCATCTTAAACCTGAAGGTGAGATTGGCGTTAGCCTTTTGAACATTCGAGGTAGAAGAAGATTAAATATGAGAGTACCAGAAATTTGTCCTAAAAAGAAGATGGTGTAAATGATATCCTTATTTTTATTTTGATATCCGCTGGGGAAAGAGAATTCTCTTTTTGTTTTTTTGGTGGAAGAATTTACAGTGGGTAATGGGTTGAACGGTGATAGCTTGTAACGTGGTAACGGTGTCAATACAGGATTTTCAAAGAGAATGGTGGTATGAAACAATGACCGAAAGGAAAAAAAGACCTCGTGCGGTTTACGACTCAACGTCAGGACTGAAAGGAATAAGATCTCGTGGCGATCTATGACTCAACATCGAAAGAAGATCTCGTGGCGATCAACTTGTCAACAGAAGGAAAGGGAATAAGATCTCGTGGCGATCTTATGACTCAACATCGCAAGAAGATCTCGTGGCGATCAACTCGTCAACAGAAGGAAAGGGAATAAGATCTCGTGGCGATCTTATGACTTGACATCGAGAAGATCTCGTGGCGATCAACTCGTCAACAGAAGAAAAGGGAATAAGATCTCGTGGCGATCTTATGACTTGACATCGAGAAGATCTCGTGGCGATCAACTCGTCAACAGAAGAAAAGGAATAAGATCTCGTGGCGATCTTATGACTTGACATCGAGAAGATCTCGTGGCGATCAACTCGTCAACAGAAGAAAAGGGAATAAGATCTCGTGACGATCTTATGACTCGACATCGAAAGAAAATCTCGTGCGATATTCCACACTTTGGAAAGGAATAAGATCTCGTGGCGATCTATGACTCAACATCGAAAGAAAATCTCGTGCGATTTTCCACACTTTGGAAAGGAATAAGATCTCGTGGCAATCTATGACTCAACATCGAAAGAAGATCTCGTGCGATTTTCCACACTTTGGAAAGGAATAAGATCTCGTGGCGATCTTATGACTCAACATCGAAAGAAAATCTCGTGCGATTTTCCACACTTTGGAAAGGAATAAGATCTCGTGGCGATCTATGACTCAACATCGACTCGACATCGAGGGACAAAAGAAGACATTGTGTCAGACACTCATCAGAGATTGAAGATACCTCGCATCGGCCCCGTGGTTGGAAGAGATTTGAAATGTAGTAGCAGATATCAATCGGAATTTGTAAGGACAACTTTTTGTGTGGGGATGTATTATTGTCTTGACTGGGTGCGGATTTGTATTATCTGGCTTATGCTTTGTATGCATGTTTGAATTTTTCTATGGCGTAATGCTCCATTTTGATGGATATGCTACGCTTTTGAGGATGCAATGTTATATGCCGTGAACACTATATGCAGGATGCCAAATAAAGGCATTAGTGAGGTAGACACCAGGGAGAATCCCCTTAGTGTTAAGGACCATGTGGAGGTGCCAACAGACATTGGACTTTGATTCGTAAGATGCACCTTCTTTGACTTGAAGAATAATTTCTGACTTCTCACCATGTGCCACTGTTTGGAGGATTTTCAGCTTTGAGGAGATTCCCTGGATTCACCATGTAGGGGATGAGAAATCTAGGTAACGAGCCTTGGTTAGGGAAGTATGACAACTCCTAGGAGAAATAAACTCCTATGCTTGAGGAATGGAACAAACTCTCAGGAGAAATAAACTCCATGCTTGGGGAGAGACCAAGGTTCCAGGAGAAATAAACTCCTATGATTAGGGAGCGACAAAAAACTCAGAATTGTGCCCCAAGCTTCGTGACTTATGGAGGAATTTGCCCCAAAGGATCCTTGGAGAGATTTGTCGAATCTCAACTTAACTGCCCCAGATTGGTCAAACTCAAGAGATATTCCTCGACATGATTGCCCCAGATTGATCGGACTCAAGAGATATTCCTTGACATGATTGTCCCAGATTGATCAAAGCTTGAAGAGGTTCATCGACATGATTGCCCCAGATATGTTGAATTTGAGAGGTCAAACCTCGATTCAATTGCCCCTGATTAGGTACATCTTGCTAGAATCCTCAGGCTGTCTTTGTTTTGAAGTCAAACGAACATGGAAACAACTTTACCACGATCAACGGAGTCTTCAAATTCTCCCCCTCAAGGTAATCAAGGAAAGCGTTAACTGTTCATGCCCAACGGAGTTCTTTGGATAACTTGCCCCTTGATAGTCAGTCTCTGAAACGATTAGCTTTTTACTCCACGGAGTTCTCAAGTCTCTGGTGCTTTGACATGATCAAGTTGCTCACTGATTCTCATCCTGAAATTTCTTTGATGTTTAAGCAGATGTTTGTATGCAAAAGAATGTTAATTCTAGGAGTGATAATTCTAATGCAAAGTGTACGTTAGTCTTGAAGTTTAAAGAAACTTTTTTATTGAAATGAGGTTGCGACCTCTTGTGAATGGATCACTAGTTGACACAACCTCGATTTTTTGCATACGGAAGATAAAGCAAGCATACGATACCAACATGGATATGTGTCACGCCTCATTGGGAGTCAGTTAAACGCTATCTCATCGGAGTGTGCTTTCGAAATAAACCCTACTTCAATTAGGACTTTTGAGGGTTGTAACTTGGCCAGGTTCACGGTTTTTAAGAAACAAAGGATTTTAGGCTCAAAATTATTTGGTACCCACCCCCTTCGTGATGTTCTCCAATCCTAGGTTCAATTAACTCGACATGAGTGTTCATTCCTCACAAGGCATTTGGAATGGTTGAGGAATCAATGAGGTTTTTCGGACATGGCAGTCGCTCACTTTCTTATTCTTCTGATTCGTTGTCACACGACTTTGTTCTTGCTTGGCAATTTCATCATCTTTTTTTTTTTCATTTTTCTTTTCATCTTTTATTTTCATTATTTTTTCGCCATTTTTTTTTTGCTCTCTCTTTTTTTTTTTGAACAAGTCGTGTGACCTCGCATAGTCTTTGATTCGTTGGAGGTGATTGCGACTGCCTCACTCCTTTGATTTGATGAAGGATTACCATTGTGGTATCGTCATCTCTTGATCTCTTAATGGAATAAGGATAATCATTGCGGTTTTGACATTCCTCAACCTTTTGAAGGATAACCATTGTTGTATCCTTAGATGCATACCCTTTGGTGAGTTTTGAAAGCTCGATCAAGTTAAATGAACACTACCCTGCCCCAAGGTTAAAATAAGGGTTTTTTTAATGATTTAGAAAATAACCTCCTACTTCAAGGCTCAAAGGGGTTAACGAGGGTCCATCTCCCTTATATCTCCGGTGTTTGGGGATTTGAAATAATGCCTGTACATCCTCAGTAGGGTTTTATTCAAAAGTACACAATTGGAGATTTTTGCATTTTTATTTTTCATCATTCTCCCTCCGCTTTTTGCCTAAGCAAGAGATTAGTAAAGTTGGTATCGTAATGCCAAAATATTATATGAGTGAAAACGACTGGATTTCTTCAAGACAAACATAAACAATGTGTTAGAACAAGATTTGTTCTTATCAATTATCTTAGTTTTGATGATAACAATAATATGAATTTTGCTTAAGATAATATGGTACTCTAATCCAATGCAATTTCCCTTTCAGGAAATATATATAAAGAGTACGCATAATTCAGCGCTCAGAAGTTGTGTCTCAAATGGTTCAGCATGCAACATCAGAACATGGTCTGGCAAGACATCAGAAGATGGTCGAAGCAGAATCAGAACATGGGTCTATGGAAGCATCAGAAGAACAAGAGATCAGAAGCACTGAAGATCAGAAGATGGTATCACGCTCAGAAGCACTTCAAGGTCAGAAGATCAGAAGATGCTATGCACCAAGCTGTTTGACTCTGATGATATTCAAACGTTATATTCACAAACATCAGATCAGAAGAAAGTACAGGTGGCAGACTACGCTGACTGACAAAAGGAACGTTAAAGCTACTAAAGGCAACGTCAGTAGACACAGTGTGAACAAGGCTCGAGGTAGTTGACAAAAGCGTATAACATTAAATGCAATGCTGTACGGAACACGCAAAGCATTAAATGCACTCAACGGTCATCTTCTCAACGCCTATAAATATGAAGTTCTGATGAGAAGCAAGGTTAACGATCCTGAACAAGATTTATTCAAAAACACTTGCTGAAACGCTGTTCAAATCAAAACTCAGAATCTTCATCTTCATCAAAGCTCACTACATTGCTTTTGTAATATTTTAGTGAGATTAAGCTTAAACGTTAAGAGAAATATCACAGTTGTGATTATCGCTTTTAAGAAGCATTTGTAATACTCTTAGAATTACATTAAGTTGTAAGGAACTAGAGTGATCGTGTGATCAGTATACTCTAGGAAGTCTTAGCAGTTGGCTGAGCAGTTTGTAACTAGAGTGATCAGGTTGATCAGTAGACTCTAGAAAAGTCTTAGAGGGTATCTAAGCAGTTGTTCCTGGAGTGATCAGTGTGTGATCAGAAGACTCTGGAAGACTTAGTTGCGGACTAAGTGGAAAACCATTGTAATCCGTGCGATTAGTGGATTAAATCCTCAGGTTGAGGTAAATCATCTCTGCGGGGGTGGACTGGAGTAGCTTCGTTAACAGCGAACCAGGATAAAAATAATTGTGCAATTTATTTTTATCGTCCAAGATTTAAAGTCACACTTATTCAATCCCCCCCTTTCTAAGTGTTTTTCTATCCTTCAATTGGTATCAGAGCCTGGTTCTAAGGTGCAAGCACTTAACCGTGTTTAGAAAAGATTCAGGAAGAGAAAAACGCTTCAGTAAAAGATGGTTGATGAAAGTGAAAAGTCTACACCTACACCTGCATCTACATCTGGCTCTGCTGAGCAATACAACGGTAACAATGGTTATACTAGACCGCCGGTATTTGATGGTGAAAACTTTGAATACTGGAAAGATAAACTGGAAAGTTACTTTCTGGGTCTAGATGGTGATCTATGGGATCTTCTAATGGATGGTTACAAACATCCTGTAAATGCCAGAGGCGTAAAGCTGACAAGGCAAGAAATGGATGATGATCAGAAAAAGCTTTTCAGGAATCATCATAAATGCAGAACTATTTTGCTGAATGCTATCTCTCATGCTGAGTATGAGAAGATATCTAACAGGGAAACGGCCTATGACATATATGAGTCCTTGAAAATGACTCATGAAGGAAATGCTCAAGTCAAGGAAACTAAAGCTCTAGCCTTAATCCAGAAGTATGAAGCCTTCAAGATGGAGGATGATGAAGACATTGAAAAGATGTTTTCGAGATTTCAAACTCTGACTGCTGGATTGAGAGTTCTTGACAAAGGATACACCAAGGCTGATCATGTGAAGAAGATCATCAGAAGCTTACCCAGAAGATGGGGTCCTATGGTGACTGCATTCAAGATTGCAAAGAATCTGAATAAAGTTTCTCTGGAAGAGCTGATCAGTGCCTTGAGAAGCCATGAGATTGAGCTGGACGCAAATGAGCCTCAAAAGAAAGGTAAGTCTATTGCATTAAAATCTAATATCAAGAAATGCACTAACGCTTTTCAGGCCAGAGAAGAAGATCCTGAAGAATCAGAATCTGAAGAAGAAGATGAACTGTCCTTGATTTCCAGAAGGCTAAATCAACTCTGGAAGACCAAGCAAAGGAAGTTCAGAGGCTTCAGAAGTTCAAAGAAATTTGAACGTGGAGAATCTTCTGATGATAGAAGATTTGACAAGAAGAAAGTCATGTGCTATGAATGCAATGAGCCTGGACACTACAAGAATGAATGTCCAAATCTTCAGAAGGAAAGTCCCAAGAAAAAGTTTCATAAGAAAAAAAGTCTTATGGCAACCTGGGATGAGTCAGAAGATGATTCAGAAGATGAGCAGGCCAACTGTGCGCTGATGGCGACAGAAGATGACAGATCAGAATCTACATCAGAATCAGATTCTGAAGAGGTATTTTCTGAACTTACTAGAGATGAGTTAGTTTCCGGTCTAACTGAACTTCTGGAACTCAAGTCTCAGATTAATCTCAAATACAAAAAGCTGAAAAAGCAATTTGAATTTGAAACAAAGAAGCTTGAGTTGGAGAATTCTGAATTAAAAGAAAAACTTTTAAAATTATCCAATAATGTTGGATCTCCTTCTAATTCAGAAAAATCCACTCCTAGTCTAAACCATATTCTGAAAGAATATGATTTAAGTTTCAGGAAGTTCTTATCTAGAAGTATTGGCAGAAGTCAGCTAGCTTCTATGATATATGCCGTATCTGGAAACAAAAGAGTTGGCATTGGTTATGAGGGTGAAACCCCATACAAACTTGAACCTGTTGATGAAATGAAACTCACATACAAGCCATTGTATGATCAGTTCAAGTATGGCCACTCTCATGATATTAGGCACACTTCACATGCACAAAGTTTTCACATAACACACACCAAGAAGCATGTGACACAACCTAGGAAATATCATGAAACTCATATTAAAAATTATCATGCTGTTCCTCCTATTGCTTATAATGTCAAACCCAAGTTCAATCAGAACTTGAGAAAATCTAACAAGAAAGGACCCAAGAAAATGTGGGTACCTAAGGATAAGATTATTCCTATTGCAGATATCCTTGGCTGCAAGAAGGACAAAGCACAACATGTCATGGTACCTGGACTCTGGATGCTCACGACACATGACAGGAAGAAGGTCTATGTTCCAAGACCTGGTGCTTAAGTCTGGAGGAGAAGTCAAGTTTGGAGGAGATCAGAAGGGCAAGATAATTGGCTCTGGAACTATAAAGTCTGGTAACTCTCCTTCCATTTCTAATGTACTTCTTGTAGAAGGATTATCTCATAACCTCTTATCTATCAGTCAATTAAGTGACAATGGTTATGATATAATCTTCAATCAAAAGTCTTGCAAGGCTGTAAATCAGAAGGATGGCTCAATCCTATTTACAGGCAAGAGGAAGAACAACATTTATAAGACAGATCTGCAAGATCTTATGAGTCAGAAGGTGACTTGTCTTATGTCTGTTTCTGAAGAGCAGTGGGTCTGGCACAGAAGATTAGGTCATGTTAGTTTGAGAAAGATTTCTCAGATTAACAAACTGGATCTGGTCAGAGGACTCCCTAATCTGAAATTCAAATCAGATGCTCTTTGTGAAGCATGTCAGAAGGGCAAGTTCTCCAAACCTGCATTCAAGTCTAAGAATGTTGTTTCTACCTCAAGGCCATTAGAACTCTTGCACATTGATCTGTTTGGCCCAGTCAAAACAGCATCTGTCAGAGGGAAGAAATATGGATTAGTCATCGTAGATGATTATAGCCGCTGGACATGGGTAAAATTCTTGAAACACAAGGATGAGACTCATTCAGTGTTCTTTGATTTCTGCATTCAGATTCAGTCTGAAAAAGAGTGTAAAATCATAAAGGTCAGAAGTGATCATGGTGGTGAATTTGAGAACAGATCCTTTGAAGAGTTCTTCAAAGAAAATGGTATTGCCCATGATTTCTCTTGTCCTAGAACTCCACAGCAAAATGGGGTTGTAGAACGAAAGAATAGGACTCTGCAAGAAATGGCCAGAACCATGATCAATGAAACCAATATGGCTAAGCATTTCTGGGCAGAAGCAATAAACACTGCATGCTATATTCAGAATAGAATCTCTATCAGACCTATTCTAAATAAGACTCCCTATGAATTGTGGAAGAATAGAAAGCCCAACATTTCATATTTCCATCCTTTTGGATGTGTATGCTTTATTCTGAACACTAAAGATTATCTTGGTAAGTTTGATTCCAAAGCACAGAAATGTTTCCTTCTTGGATATTCTGAACGCTCAAAAGGCTACAGAGTATACAATACTGAAACATTGATTGTAGAAGAATCAATCAATATCAGGTTTGATGATAAGCTTGGTTCTGAAAAACCAAAGCAGGTTGATAATTTTGCAGGTTATGATATTGACATATCAGAAGTTGTTGAGCCAAGAAGCAATGCATCAGAAGCAGAGCTTCTCAGAAGCAAAGAACCTGAAGATCAAGTATCAGCTTCTCTGGAGGATCTAAGTATTTCTGAAGAACCATCTGTCAGAAGATCATCCAGACTCATCTCTGGTCATTCAGAAGATGTCATTCTTGGAAAGAAGGATGATCCAATCAGAACAAGAGCATTCCTTAAGAATAATGCAGACTGTCAATTAGGTCTTGTATCTTTGATCGAGCCAACTTCTGTTGATCATGCTCTAGAAGATCCAGACTGGATAATTGCTATGCAAGAAGAACTGAATCAGTTTACAAGGAATGATGTTTGGGATCTTGTTCCTAGACCAGATGGATTCAATATAATTGGTACAAAATGGGTCTTCAGAAACAAGCTCAGTGAGAAAGGTGAAGTGGTAAGGAACAAAGCCAGACTGGTGGCTCAGGGTTATAGTCAGCAAGAAGGGATTGATTATACAGAAACCTTTGCACCAGTGGCCAGGTTAGAATCTATTCGTCTATTAATTTCATTTGCCACTCAGCATAACATCACTCTTTATCAGATGGATGTCAAGAGTGCCTTCTTAAATGGTTATATAGATGAAGAAGTTTATGTCCATCAACCTCCTGGTTTTGAAGACTCTATGTCTCCTAATCATGTTTTTAAACTTAAGAAATCATTGTATGGATTGAAACAGGCTCCCAGAGCTTGGTATGAACGCTTAAGTTCTTTCCTTCTAGATAATGGTTTCACTAGAGGAAAAGTGGACACTACTCTCTTTTGTAAAACCTTTGAAAAGGATATTTTAATCTGTCAAATATATGTAGATGATATTATTTTTGGAACATCTAATGCTACACTTGGAAAGGAGTTTGCTAAGTCTATGCAGGCTGAGTTTGAAATGAGCATGATGGGAGAACTCAAGTATTTCCTTGGAATACAAATAAATCAAACATCAGAAGGAACATATGTTCACCAAACCAAGTATGTGAAGGAACTTCTGAAGAAGTTTAATCTTCTGGACTGCAAAGAAGCCAAAACTCCTATGCATCCAACATGCATCCTAGGTAAGGATGAGGTAAGTAAGAAGGTAGATCAGAAGTTATACAGAGGTATGATTGGATCTCTTCTATATCTGACTGCTTCTAGACCTGACATTCTGTTCAGTGTTTGTTTGTGTGCTAGATTCCAATCAGATCCTAGAGAATCTCATTTAACTGCTGTTAAGAGAATTCTAAGGTATCTGAAAGGTACTACTAATGTTGGCTTAGTTTACAGAAAATCTAAAGAATACAACTTAGTAGGATTCTGCGATGCTGATTATGCTGGAGACAGAATTGAAAGAAAAAGTACTTCAGGAAGTTGCCAGTTTCTTGGAAGTCATTTGATCTCTTGGTATAGCAAGAAGCAAGCAACTATTGCTCTATCAACAACAGAAGCAGAATATGTCGCTGCTGCTGGTTGTAGTACACAGATGCTCTGGATGAAGAGTCAGTTAGAAGATTATCAGATATTTGAGAGTAACATTCCTATATTCTGTGATAATACTTCTGCTATATGTTTATCTAAGAATCCTATTCTTCATTCAAAAGCTAAACATATTGAGATTAAACATCATTTCATAAGGGACTATGTTCAGAAGGGTGTTATTTCTTTAAACTTTGTGGATACAGACCATCAATGGGCTGATATCTTTACAAAACCCCTGGCTGAAGATAGGTTTAAGTTCATTCTGAAGAACATCAGTATGGATTTATGCCCAGAATGAGAAGATGAGAAGTTCTTATGTATGAGTAACTTCTGAAATGAACATGGATTATTTTTTATATATCAGAAGTTCTGATTAAAATCTTTTAGAAATTATGATTCGGTTATTACTAACGTTTCATTGTCTAAGTTGATTCAGAACCTCTTTTAAAGCAAAACAGCTGTTACGTTTTTATCTCGGGATGGTAAACCTGTCGTTACTATTCATGGATAAACGTGCGTGCAGTTGAAGGGACACCGACCATAGGTAACTGTGCTAGTCACCTCATTTGTCTTTATTATCTCTCCTCACGTCACGTAACATTAAATGCTAGTCATCATTCGTTTCATTTTGTTTCTTTTAAATACTCTTCAAACTCTTCTCTTTCCCTCTCATCTTTCTCTATTTTTTTTCTCTCTCTCCTCCATATCAAACCCTACTTGTTCATTTTTCTGCAAACCCATCATGAACTCTTCATCAAGCCCAGGAAATAATGAAAATGATCAAAACAACAAAAGAAAAGCTGTTGAAACATCACCTTCCAAACCCAAAAAGATCAAAATCACCTATGATCCTCTCAAGGTGAATCCTTTCGAAGCAATGTTGTCTGGAAATTATTCTAGACGAGTGTTTCATCCTCCTGGTGAAAGCCCTCCATCATCTCCATCTTCTTCCTCATCTTTCGACCTTCAAGACTCAGCTTCCTCTTCATCTAACCTTTCCTCTCCCTTAGTCTCTTCTGAAGAAATCTCTTCATCTTCACCTGCTGGGAATGCTGTCTCTGGTAAAGATGGTGGAAGATCTGCATCAGAACCAAGTCTCCCTGACTCCTCGCCTGAAAGCCCGAGAAGCAGTCAATGAAGCGTTTCACTCCTTCATGGCATGCTGGCACAGACGTTGTCTTAGCTAGGGTCCTAGGATTTGGTCTTTGTAGTTTTCTTTTCCTTGTTGCTTCTGCTTGTTAAACTTAGGAACCTTCTTGTAAACCTTTTTGATTATCAATGAAAAAGTTTCTTTGATTTACATTCCAGTGATTCTATTTGTCGTTTTTTTTTTTTTTTTTGCATCTGAATCTTTTTAAATATTCTTTTTGATGTTATGACAAAAAGGGGGAGAAGATAAATGATAAATGATTTGATTAAATCTATCAGTTGCTGGGTAAAGCTCCCACACATTCACTAACAAGAACTGCAAGTTCTATATGGTTTAAGTGTTTTGCAGGTATACTGAAGTGAATCTTCAGAAGCAAACACTAGAAGCAAAACCATAAGAAGCGTTATTCTGTAAAAGGAATAAGCTCTTGGAAACTGAAGCAAGCTGAGTGCTGTCAAGCTTCAGAGATCAGAAGCAAGAAAGAAGAATGAATCAGAAGCACTGATAATAGAATTTGAATATCATTGTCTATTTATTCTGACAAAATTCTATTTGCTCTGATACATATAATGTTATGGCTCTGATACATTATTTGCTCTGATACATCATTTCAGCCTATATGGCTCTGATACATATAATGTGTTCAAACATACATTTTATGTTCTAACTCATTCATGCTGACTTTTGTCGTTTAGTTTTTGTTCTGTAACATTTCAGGATGTAGAGATGCTCTGATGATGCTCTGGTACATTCAACAATGTTCTGATACAAATCTAGCATGAAGTGATGATTGGTAGACATTCAAAGTTCTGAAGCTATCCGAGGGAAGCAGAAATCAGAAGATGTGAATGTTCTAAAAGATCCAGAAAACTCAAGTTCTGAAGCTGTCCTGAATGGAAGCAGAAATCAGAAGCTGTGAATGTTCTGAAGATCAAAGAAATTCAAGTTCTGAAGCTGTCCTGAATGGAAGCAGAAGTCAGAAGCTGTGAATGTTCTGAAGATCAAAGAAATTCAAGTTCTGAAGCTGTCCACGATGGAAGCAGGAATCAGAAGCTGTGAGTGTTCTAAGGATCTAAAGAAATTCAAGTTCTGAAGCTGTCCAATGGAAGCAGAAGTCAGAAGCTATGAATTCTTTGAAAGCAGAAGCTTATATGATCGTCTCTACCGAAATAATCAGGGAAGTCTTTTATCAAAGTTCTTCGAGTATTTATTTCAGGGGGAGATTATTTATCTCAGGGGGAGATTGTTAATCTCAGGGGGAGACATATTCATATGCTTATGCTATAGCTGTGTAATTTGTCTTTTGCCGTCTACTCTTTCTGATCGCAAATTCATATCATTTATATATGTTTTTGTCATCATCAAAAAGGGGGAGATTGTTAGAACAAGATTTGTTCTTATCAATTATCTTAGTTTTGATGATAACAATAATATGAATTTTGCTTAAGATAATATGGTACTCTAATCCAATGCAATTTCCCTTTCAGGAAATATATATAAAGAGTACGCATAATTCAGCGCTCAGAAGTTGTGTCTCAAATGGTTCAGCATGCAACATCAGAACATGGTCTGGCAAGACATCAGAAGATGGTCGAAGCAGAATCAGAACATGGGTCTATGGAAGCATCAGAAGAACAAGAGATCAGAAGCACTGAAGATCAGAAGATGGTATCACGCTCAGAAGCACTTCAAGGTCAGAAGATCAGAAGATGCTATGCACCAAGCTGTTTGACTCTGATGATATTCAAACGTTATATTCACAAACATCAGATCAGAAGAAAGTACAGGTGGCAGACTACGCTGACTGACAAAAGGAACGTTAAAGCTACTAAAGGCAACGTCAGTAGACACAGCGTGAACAAGGCTCGAGGTAGTTGACAAAAGCGTATAACATTAAATGCAATGCTGTACGGAACACGCAAAGCATTAAATGCACTCAACGGTCATCTTCTCAACGCCTATAAATATGAAGTTCTGATGAGAAGCAAGGTTAACGATCCTGAACAAGATTTATTCAAAAACACTTGCTGAAACGCTGTTCAAATCAAAACTCAGAATCTTCATCTTCATCAAAGCTCACTACATTGCTTTTGTAATATTTTAGTGAGATTAAGCTTAAACGTTAAGAGAAATATCACAGTTGTGATTATCGCTTTTAAGAAGCATTTGTAATACTCTTAGAATTACATTAAGTTGTAAGGAACTAGAGTGATCGTGTGATCAGTATACTCTAGGAAGTCTTAGCAGTTGGCTGAGCAGTTTGTAACTAGAGTGATCAGGTTGATCAGTAGACTCTAGAAAAGTCTTAGAGGGTATCTAAGCAGTTGTTCCTGGAGTGATCAGTGTGTGATCAGAAGACTCTGGAAGACTTAGTTGCGGACTAAGTGGAAAACCATTGTAATCCGTGCGATTAGTGGATTAAATCCTCAGGTTGAGGTAAATCATCTCTGCGGGGGTGGACTGGAGTAGCTTCGTTAACAGCGAACCAGGATAAAAATAATTGTGCAATTTATTTTTATCGTCCAAGATTTAAAGTCACACTTATTCAATCCCCCCCTTTCTAAGTGTTTTTCTATCCTTCACAATGTATTATGATTTTCATTCAGAAATTAACAAGTTTTTACATGCAATCAGTGCTTAAACAAACAATGAAATGTTACAAGTGAGAATGCAATAAGAAACTAAATGAATGCCATTGTTGAGGAGACTTGACTCCGTCTGGACTTGTTGAGCTTGAATACTTTCTGCAGTTCCTTCCAAACACTTCAGATTACTTCAAAAGAGAACTCCAACGAAGTCACCCATGAGTCGTAAACTTTTGCCTTGCTTTAGGGATTCGAGCAATGCGAGTGATGCAATACTCAAGATAAGAGTACGTCTTGCTTATCCCTCGTGCGGGAGCCCCAAGCATAGTTGCTAGAGTAGTAATCGCCATCATAAATCGGAAGAATCTTGTATGATCATCAACTCAAGAGAGCCACTTGTGGTGAAGAAGACCCAATACTAGAATCTTAACCAATTGTGATTCCAACAAACAAGGATACGAATGAGCACAAGGCAATAGAACCACATCAATTTGTTTCTCATGTTCTTCTTGTCTCTGTTAACTAGCAAGGCCACTGAGAAGGAGATCATGAGAAAAGGCAACTGATATATGAAGTAGAACCTTGAGAATGAGAAGCATTGTGAAGAACACTCTTGATTATCACACGGAAGAAGATTCTGACGAAGTCATCCAGGAATTTGTAATGCTTTTAGGGATTCGAGCAATGCGAATGATGCAATGCTCAGGATAAGAGTACGTCTTGCTTATCCCTCGTGCGGGAGCCCCAAGCATATTCATTGAAGAAGTATTTGCCATCAAACATGGAGGAACCTTGCGTAGTCACCAAACTTAGAGAAGCTATTTGTTGCAAGGAGAGACCAAAACACCAACTGAAACACCAACCTCCACGGATACAACTGAGCATAAGAACCTTGAGAATGAGAGATGCTTCTACAAAACATTCTTGATTTCTTTTTTTTGGAAAAGATTATGACGAAGTTGCTCGAGAATTTGTGGTGCTTTTATTATTATCATACCAACCAACTCAGACAAGGAAGTAGTCTTCAACAAAATAGGGAATACTGAAGTGAGAATACGGAAATGAAATGATGATTGCCAATGTTGAGGAGCCTTGACTCCATTTGGGCTTATTCTTCTTTTTTTTTATGATACTTTCTGGAATACGGGCATTCACTTATGCATGAACTCTTCGTTTTATGCGCAGGCCATTCGGAGTGAATGATATTACTTTGGAGTCAATGAGATCTTGGACTTTGTGCTTCAAAATATTACAATCCTCAGTTGAATGTCCAGATGTCCCAGAATGGTACTCACACCTTGCATTTAAGTCATATCCTTGAGGAATTGGTATTGGAGGGGGCTTAAACTCCCTTAGTTGGACCAAAGAATCCTTGAGTAAATGAGAAAGTAGTTGAGTATAGGTCATAGGAATTGGGTCGATTCTTCTTGGTGGTCTCCTCGGCATTTGTGGACCCTTTTGCTGGTGATGATTCAAATACCCAATCTGTTCAGGAGTCTTCCCCTTTTGATTTGGCTGGGAAACAATCAAAGACTGATAAAGTGGAAGATCCGGAATCCAAGACGGTGCATTGTGCTTATGATTTGAAGTAGATCCGACGTAGAAGTATGAATCAGCCTTTTCTTCCACCACAGATGGAACCCTATTTCCTTGAACACTCATGCCCTCGGAGGTGAACAAAATCAATTTTGAGTCAATGAGATCTTGAATTTGATGTTTCAGCGCCCTACAATTCTCAATATCATGACCAGGTGCCCCAGAATGGAACTCGCATCGAGCATTGGCATCAAAATTGGGGGGAAGCTTTTCAGGCATGGACAAATCGCGTAGCTCAACCAACCGAAGTTCAAGCAAACAGGGAAGTAACTGAGTATAAGGCATCGGGATCGGATCGAGAACTCTCTGAGGCATCTTAGGCTTTTTCCCACACATTTGGCCCCCTCGATTCATTCTAGGAATATGAACCAGTTGACGTGGAAGTAATGGCACTTGAAGTTGAGGGAGAGCTCCCTGAGGCATCCCATGAATGGAAAGAGATCCTATTGAAGAGAAGGAGTCAACAATTTCTGTTGCAGCAGCAGGGACAACATCACCTTCTTTTCTTAGTACCGTCTTCAGAACTTCCATGACCAGGCTCAACTGGGTCTTCAACTGATTGTTTTCCTCTTTTAGTGTACCCTGATTATGGATCAAGTCTTGCATCTCTAACATAAGATGACCCATTTGTTCCCTCATCTCATCCATTTCCTCACGGAGTTGTTCCATAGTTGATCTTGGAGTTGTGGCAGTGAGAAGTCAAATCTGTTGTTGATCTTGAAATCTGGATTGGAAGGGTCCCATAAGTCTTTGAAAGAACCATGAAATGCATGATAGTGTGAATGCATGTTTCATTTATGAGAGATCCTAAAGTCTTTTTACACACTTTCATTTTTCTTTTTTTGAATCAAAGCTTCTCTTTTTTTTTGTATAGAATATCTTTTCTTTTCTTTTTTGCTTTTCTATTTCCTTTTCTTTTCTTTTTTGCTTTTCTATTTCCTTTTCTTTTTCTCTTTTTTTTTGGAAATAGACTTTAGGATCTTTCATAAATGGAGTGGACAAAGCAATGATGTTATGCAATGCAAAAGCATGGGATCAACGGTCCATATAATCTTAGTAACCACCGTACAATCCTCTGAATAACTGATACAGGTCAAATATCACAGAATCAAAGGTCCGACACCTTTTTGAATACCAGGAAGACCAATAGTCACCAATAGTACCTGTCATGTATATCCCTCCCCACTCACAGGTGAATCTAGGTCAGGGTAAGGTCATGAAACGCAGTATACGGTCCGCCCGAAGGTAAGCATCATCACAGCGCGGATGCGGGTGACGATAATACCTCCGTTTGAAACCACTACTCTGCTCGTAGTCACATGATCCATCCCGAGACGTACACCTCGAGACAAACCATGCTCCCACTCTATCCTAGGGTACCTAAAGTGCACTCATAGCCTGTGTATTGGGCCTTTTACCTCATAGAATCATCCCCACCCAACCTGCAAGCAGAGAAAATATGTGGCCCCCACGGGGACCCATAATATAGTCCAGATGCATGCGGAAAGTAAACATGATATGCAAACAGGAAATAGGCATGATATACAAACATATATACAGAATGTAAGCACACAAACAAAACAAAGAAACACCCAATAAAAGAAACAAACAAAGGCTAGGATCGACTTGCTTAGGTAATCCCCAGCAGAGTCGCCAGCTGTCGCACGCTCGCGAAAAATGAACAGGGTCGCCACCAATATTTATCCCATAAGGGAAAGGAATATCAGAAAACCTAACAAGGGAAGGAACAGGGTCTTGCGACCAGAGAATCTAGGTGCGGGAGTCGGTTACGCGAGGGGAAGGTATTAGCACCCCTCACGCCCATCGTACTCGATGGTATCCACCTATGTTTGTTTCTATCTAAAGGGTGTGTACTATGTCTATGTCTATATATGCGAATGAATGCAAAATGTAGGGAAAATAAAGAATTGTGCTCGCACGGGCCCTACCCCGCTGCCTACGTATCCTTTTCAGGAATCAGAGTTACCGTAGCTCGGCTCACGATTTTCTGTTTGTTTTTGTGTTTTTTAGTTGGGCGGCGTTAACGCTCGCGCTCTTGCATAAGGGATCGCCTAGGATGCAATGGAGCGGAGATAACAATGCCCTTAAGAAAAGAGGGAAGAGAGAGAGAATTGGTTTGTATCTTTTAAGGGTAATTCCATGATGACGAGAACCTACTACAAGGCCTCGCATCACTTCCTTACTTTTGCTTTAAATCTGACCATTTATTAGGTTCTTTTGAAGTGTTTTTGATTGGTGTTTTTTATGGGGATTTTAACTTTGTGACTTAGATCATACCAAAAGAGTTTTGTTTTGTATATTTAGAGAACGCACATCGAGGCCTACGCCACAATCGTTTCTCTAAATAACGGTTAAGAAATACATCGAGGCTTCACGCCTCAATCATTTCTTCTCCGCTAAGTAAAGGAAATACAAAAAGGAGTTCTTTTGTGAATATTTAGAGAATGCACATCGAGGCCTACGCCACAATCGTTTCTCTAAATAACGGTTAAGAAATACATCGAGGCTTCACACCTCAATCATTTCTTTTCCGCTAAGTAGGAAAGAACATACATCGGGGCCTACGCCCCAATCATTTCTTTCCTACTATGAAATATAGCAACGGTATGATCCTTGTCGGTATTTATTAAGTATTTTAGAGTTGAAAAAGAAAAAGAATGCAATAAGGGGACTAATTCTAAATTCTAGTCTAAATTGTCTATACAAGTCTAAATCCTAATGTTAACATGGTGACTAAATTCTAAAAGGAGCATTAAGATGGTATTAACAAAATAAGCCAAAAATATGGCCAAAAGCTAAGCAACAAAATCACAACAATTATACGAAAATTAACATGTAAATGATACAAAAGCAATTCAAACATTAGTGCAAAAATTGACCTAAAAAATACTACTATTTTATGAGTCTTTTTGTGGGAAATTTAATCAATTAATGTCAAAAATTGCTCTAAAACCTACTAAGCAAAATTAGTATTTTTATCGAGTTTCATCATCATTGAGATATCTAGTACTAAGACAAATTCCTAAAAATACTAGTTAAGTCTAACAAACTGTTTGATTTTATTGTTTAAAAGCTTGAAGAACTAAAACTAAAAAACTAAATTTTATTAAGAACTAAGATGATAACTGGGGGTGTAAGTCAGAAATGATTGTGTAAAAAGTAACTAGCTCCTGGCCCAAAGAAATGACCCAACAATTTATTTGTTTTGTTTTTAGATTTTCTATGTCCAAAAAAATGGCATGATGGGCCTAGGGGTGAATTGTTGAAATCAGTGTGCAGGCCAAATAATGGCGCTAGGCCTAAACAGCAGTGGCCCAGGATAGTTTTTATTTTCAGATTTTCTTTAATATTCTAAATGACATTTAAACTAATCACGATAATCCTCATCACATTAACCTCAATTAGCATCAACTAATACTATTAAATCATGATTAAGCAAAAATAATTAAAAAAGAGATAAGAGAATTAGGTTTACTTGAGTTGTGACGCTCCCAATTCTTTGAGCTTCTTCTCCTTCACAAAATGCAGCGGCGGCGAAAATCTCCTCTTCCCCGATCAAGGTCTCGAGTCGCCGCCATGAGAACAGAACGACTTCACCCCTCATCTCCTTCTGTCCGCTCGTCTCTCTTCTATTCTTTCGTCGACTCCATCTCATCTCGCTCCGGTATTTGCGATTTCGTCTTGAGCTTTGTTCGAATTTCTCTCTGTTGATGGTGATGTTGCGATTGTTATGATGATGGAAGTTGAGCGTTGTTGTGGTGGCGATGCGGTGATGATTGATGTGTTATTTATGGTGATGCAGTCGCGAGAAAGTTGCGTTGTCGATGTCGGAGATTCAACGAAAATTGGAGTTCTTGGAGATTTGGTTTGGCAGGGATGAAGAAGAGTGAGGAATTGGCGGCGAAGAACTACGATTCAGAAAGTTTACTCCCGGTCTGTTGCAATTCTGTTATTCTCCTTCTCTTATGCTATCTTCTTTAATTTTGTCGACTCTAAATGCCTCTCTCCGTCTCTCTGAGTTTACGGTTTGTTGCTCTTGTGCGAGGTGGAAGCTGATATGAAGGTGATGTCGAAGCTGCGTGATGATGATGATGCTGATTGAAGTTTGAAGTTCCTGGTGATTGAAGGAGATTGATGACCAGGTGAAGAGCGTCGAGGATTTGCGGTTGAAGAAGATTGTTGTGTGAAGCTTGTCAACTTGTCATGATACCAAGATGAATTGAAGATTTTGTTCTGGTTTTCTGGTAAATTGAGTGGAGAGTAGAGTGATGGAGATGACTGAATCAAAGGTGTGTGATGAAAATGGCGGTGAAGGAAAGTGGAGAAGATGAAGAGAGATTGAGAAGTGAATGATGAAGATGGGGGAAGAGAGATGGTGCAGTGGTGTGAAGAGGTGAACAAATGATGGAGAGAGCTTGAATGAAGGAGGAATTGAGTTTATATAGAGTCTCAGGTTAGTCTTTTTTCTGATTTCTATTGCACTCTTCTCTCAGAATTCTGTTGAATGCTAGATGTTGTTTAACTGATTTTTGGAGGTAGTTAGATTCTGTTATGCCGTTTAGAGGGTGGTTATGTTTTTCTGTTATGTGATTCTGTTAGAGAGGTTAAGAGGTAGTTATGAAGTTAGTTATGACAGTTAGGAGTGTGGTTTTGTATTTAGTATGGCTGGACTGTATTGAAATTGTATGGTTTGGAACTGTGATAAATTGGTATTGATGTAGGGGCACTGTTTTTGAAATGTGTGGCTGGACTCTTTGGATTAACCTGAATACGTTTCCCTTCTGATTTTTCTGACTTGTTGGAATTGTAGGTTCTGCTTTTGACTTTGACAGGCTGGTATAGAGCATGACTGATCCTGGTTCTGTTCGGTAAGGAGACAACTGAGACTCTGAAAAATCGGTACCTGCAGATCCAACTGAACTTCTTTGAACAGAAAGGGTGCTCTCACTGATTGCAGCTCCTTCATAGAAGCCTTTTAGTGTTGTGCGCCGCATCAGTAGAATGTACAACAGGTGATAGTTCCTTATCTTTGTGCAATAGTCCTGGTGGTTTTTTCTAATGTTATAAGAATTGTGCTGGTGGATTATGTGGTTGACAATTACTGTTTGGATAGTTTGATTTGAACGTTTTCTTTTCAATGTATATGTGCATTGTTTTTGTAGGTTCCGGATTTTGGCGGAGTGCACATGGCATGACACAACTCAAAGTAGCTCATTGAGCTTTAAGGCTTGGAAGATCATGGAGCGAACCTTGGTGTCGGCATATTATAAGCATTGAGATACTTTTGTTGACAAAGTGTGAATTGCCATGGAGGATGAAGATGAAGCCCAGATTTCTTTATGTAATTTCTATGTATTGGTGATGAAACATGATGTACACTTTTGTTTAATGTAGTTTTGTGATGGAACATGTGATGGAATTTTGACATTCGCGAAACTGTAGTAACCTTCTTTAAATTCCAACTTTTGAAATTTTCACTTTTCCTCCGATGCTCAAATTTATATTAGAACTTTGAACATCCTCCTTTGATGGTGTGAATACCAAACGCAACCCAGAAACATAATGATAGCCAATCCTTCCACATATGGAGGATCATAATAACCCGTCAACAAAAGTCAATTCACAAGGTCATATCCTTAACAGTTATCCTCTTTTGGATGCTAAACAAAGCAACCATGACTAGGATGAAAGTCAACACCTTATTCAAACTTTGATCAAGTAACTTGCACTACAAGTCACAAAGTATTGAAACAAAGGAAATGTCTTGAACTACAGGGAAGCTCTTGTCCCCTATGTCTTGTACCATGACTCGTTCTTTTACACCTCACCCCATAAGCTCCAAGTGACATGAGACCTTGAACCGAATAGCCTTAGTAGATGGAAGTCAACAAGTTCAATCATGATGAATGAGAAACCTCAATCCATTTGCCTTAGATGCATGTTGATGAAGAAAGAGTAACTTGAAATGAAAGCCTTAAAGCCACATAGGACCCTAATTACAAAGATCCTTGACCCCAAACCAAATTTATTGATTAGTGATGCATGATATGTTGATGCCCTAGTGAGAAAGATGATGCATATGAAATGAGAAGCCTAAGCCAGTTAGAAATAAAGGGGTAGGACAAATTTGGGGTATGACAGCTGCCCCTATTTAATCATCTTAAACCTGAAGGTGAGATTGGCGTTAGCCTTTTGAACATTCGAGGTAGAAGAAGATTAAATATGAGAGTACCAGAAATTTGTCCTAAAAAGAAGATGGTGTAAATGATATCCTTATTTTTATTTTGATATCCGCTGGGGAAAGAGAATTCTCTTTTTGTTTTTTTGGTGGAAGAATTTACAGTGGGTAATGGGTTGAACGGTGATAGCTTGTAACGTGGTAACGGTGTCAATACAGGGTTTTCAAAGAGAATGGTGGTATGAAACAATGACCGAAAGGAAAAAAAGACCTCGTGCGGTTTACGACTCAACGTCAGGACTGAAAGGAATAAGATCTCGTGGCGATCTATGACTCAACATCGAAAGAAGATCTCGTGGCGATCAACTTGTCAACAGAAGGAAAGGGAATAAGATCTCGTGGCGATCTTATGACTCAACATCGCAAGAAGATCTCGTGGCGATCAACTCGTCAACAGAAGGAAAGGGAATAAGATCTCGTGGCGATCTTATGACTTGACATCGAGAAGATCTCGTGGCGATCAACTCGTCAACAGAAGAAAAGGGAATAAGATCTCGTGGCGATCTTATGACTTGACATCGAGAAGATCTCGTGGCGATCAACTCGTCAACAGAAGAAAAGGAATAAGATCTCGTGGCGATCTTATGACTTGACATCGAGAAGATCTCGTGGCGATCAACTCGTCAACAGAAGAAAAGGGAATAAGATCTCGTGACGATCTTATGACTCGACATCGAAAGAAAATCTCGTGCGATATTCCACACTTTGGAAAGGAATAAGATCTCGTGGCGATCTATGACTCAACATCGAAAGAAAATCTCGTGCGATTTTCCACACTTTGGAAAGGAATAAGATCTCGTGGCAATCTATGACTCAACATCGAAAGAAGATCTCGTGCGATTTTCCACACTTTGGAAAGGAATAAGATCTCGTGGCGATCTTATGACTCAACATCGAAAGAAAATCTCGTGCGATTTTCCACACTTTGGAAAGGAATAAGATCTCGTGGCGATCTATGACTCAACATCGACTCGACATCGAGGGACAAAAGAAGACATTGTGTCAGACACTCATCAGAGATTGAAGATACCTCGCATCGGCCCCGTGGTTGGAAGAGATTTGAAATGTAGTAGCAGATATCAATCGGAATTTGTAAGGACAACTTTTTGTGTGGGGATGTATTATTGTCTTGACTGGGTGCGGATTTGTATTATCTGGCTTATGCTTTGTATGCATGTTTGAATTTTTCTATGGCGTAATGCTCCATTTTGATGGATATGCTACGCTTTTGAGGATGCAATGTTATATGCCGTGAACACTATATGCAGGATGCCAAATAAAGGCATTAGTGAGGTAGACACCAGGGAGAATCCCCTTAGTGTTAAGGACCATGTGGAGGTGCCAACAGACATTGGACTTTGATTCGTAAGATGCACCTTCTTTGACTTGAAGAATAATTTCTGACTTCTCACCATGTGCCACTGCTTGGAGGATTTTCAGCTTTGAGGAGATTCCCTGGATTCACCATGTAGGGGATGAGAAATCTAGGTAACGAGCCTTGGTTAGGGAAGTAGGACAGCTCCTAGGAGAAATAAACTCCTATGCTTGAGGAATGGAACAAACTCTCAGGAGAAATAAACTCCATGCTTGGGGAGAGACCAAGGTTCCAGGAGAAATAAACTCCTATGATTAGGGAGCGACAAAAAACTCAGAATTGTGCCCCAAGCTTCGTGACTTATGGAGGAATTTGCCCCAAAGGATCCTTGGAGAGATTTGTCGAATCTCGACTTAACTGCCCCAGATTGGTCAAACTCAAGAGATATTCCTCGACATGATTGCCCCAGATTGATCGGACTCAAGAGATATTCCTCGACATGATTGTCCCAGATTGATCAAAGCTTGAAGAGGTTCATCGACATGATTTCCCCAGATATGTTGAATTTGAGAGGTCAAACCTCGATTCATTGCACTCATAGCAGACAACCTTCTTCTTGTCAGATCTTCTGTCACCAGAAGATTCTCCACGTTCAAATCTCTTTGAACTTCTGAAGCCTCTGAACTTCCTTTGCTTGCTCTTCCAGAGTTGGTTCACCCTTCTGGAGATCATGGACAGTTCATCTTCTTCTTCAGATTCTGATTCTTCAGGATCTTCTTCTCTAGCCTGAAAAGCGTTAGTGCATTTTTTAACAATAGATTTTAATGCAATAGACTTACCTTTCTTCTGAGGCTCGTTTGCGTCCAGCTCTATTTCATGGCTTCTCAAGGCACTGATAAGCTCTTCCAAAGAAACTTCATTCAGATTCTTCGCAATCTTGAATGCAGTCACCATTGGGCCCCATCTTCTGGGTAAGCTTCTAATAATCTTCTTTACATGATCAGCCTTGGTGTAGCCTTTATCCAGAACTCTCAATCCAGCAGTTAGAGTTTGAAATCTTGAAAACATCTTCTCAATGTCTTCATCATCCTCCATCTTGAAGGCTTCATACTTTTGGATTAAAGCAAGAGCTTTAGTCTCCTTGAATTGAGCATTTCCTTCATGAGTCATCTTCAAGGACTCATATATGTCATGGGCCGTTTCCCTGTTAGATATCTTCTCATACTCAGCATGAGAGATAACATTCAGCAAAACAGTCCTGCATTTGTGATGATTTTTGAAATCTTTCTTTTGATCATCATTCATTTCGCTTCTCGTGAGCCTTACACCAGTAGCTTTAACAGGATGTTTGTAACCATCCAACAGAAGATCCCATAGATCAGCATCCAGACCAAGAAAGTAACTTTCCAGTTTATCTTTCCAATATTCAAAGTTTTCACCATCGAATATTGGTGGTCTAGTATAACCATTGTTACCATTGTATTGCTCAGCAGAGCCAGATGTAGATGGAGTTGGATTTACTTGAGATTCACCAGCCATCTTTTACTGAAGCGTTTTTCTCTTCCTGAATCTTTTCTAAACACGGTTAAGTGCTTGCACCTTAGAACCGGCGCTCTGATACCAATTGAAGGATAGAAAAACACTTAGAAAGGGGGGGTTTGAATAAGTGTAGTCTTAAAAACTTGAATGATAAAAATAAATTGCACAGTTATTTTTATCCTGGTTCGTTGTTAACTAAACTACTCCAGTCCACCCCCGCGGAGTGATTTACCTCACCTGAGGATTTAATCCACTAATCGCAACAGATTACAATGGTTTTCCACTTAGTCCGCGACTAAGTCTTCCAGAGTATCCTGATCACAACCTGATCACTCCAGGAACAATTGCTTAGACACAAGCTAAGACTTTCTTAGAGTATCCTGACCACCACGTGATCACTCTAATTACAACTGCTTAGACACAAGCTAAGACTTCCTAGAGTTTCCTGATCAACACTTGATCACTCTAGTTACTTACAAATTAATGTAATCAATTCTAAGAGTATTACAAATGCTTCTTACAAGCTATAATCACAACAGTGATATTTCTCTTAACGTTTAAGCTTAATCTCACTAATATATTACAACAGCAATGTAGTGAGCTTTGATGAAGATGAAGTTTCTGAGCTTTGAATTGAGCAGCATTTCAGCAAGTTAATATTCACAGAATTTGGTTCAGAGTTGTTGACGTTGCTTCTCATCAGAACTTCATATTTATAGGCGTTTGAGAAGATGACCGTTGAACGCATTTAATGCTTTGCGTGTTCCGTACAGCTTTGCATTTAATGTTTCACGCTTTTGTCAACTACCTCGAGCCTTGTTCACGCTGTGTCTACTGACGTTGCCTTTAATAGCTTCCAACGTTCCTTTTGTCAGTCAGCGTAGCCTGCCACCTGTACTTTCTTCTGATCTGATGTTTGTGAATATAATATTTGAATATCATCAGAGTCAAACAGCTTGGTGCATAGCATCTTCTTGTCTTCTGACCTTGAAGTGCTTCTGAGCGTGATACCATGAGAACTTCAGTGCTTCTGCTTCTGATCCCAAGTTCTTCTGATGCTTTCATAGACCCATGTTCTGATTCTGCCTTGACCATCTTCTGATGTCTTGCCAGACCATGTTCTGATGTTGCATGCTGAACCTTCTGAGACAAAGCTTCTGAGCGCTGATTTGTGCATACTCTAGATATATTTCCTGAAAGGGAAATTGCAATGTATTAGAGTACCACATTATCTCACACAAAATTCATATCCTTGTTATCATCAAAACTAAGAATATTGATCAGAACAAATCTTGTTCTAACAAAAAGATCTCAAGAAAGGAAATAGCCATGCTCTGATACTTAAGAACATTCATTTCAACCTATGGATATTAATAAACTGAGTGTTTCACACAATTATTAGCACCATTAAAGATGTTAGAGACAACAAACATAATGATTTTCTGAACTGCGCATAATTAAAGATTTCTTTCAAGAATTAGGAAGCAATCCATCAGTCATTTATTTGTGATGCATTTATCCTATAGTATGTTGTAAAGAGATATGAATAGTTTCATCCTTAGCTAGATTTATTTTGTAATTTAATTTTAATCTACCATAACAGTTAACCTCAAGACAGACTATCCCAGCAATGTTAATCACTTTTTCTAATTGTAAGACAGTGAAACACCAATAGAAATGACCAAAAATTCTAATTCAATATCCCAAGAGCTAAACCAAAACCAAGTACTTCCATCATATCAAACAACAATCATGAACAACAAAAACACAACACAATATAAACAAAACAGAAAACACATCATCAAAAACAACAAGCACACAACAATCAACTATCAAAATTTCAAATTCTGGGCGATTTAATGGATTTATTTTCGAATCCGCTGAAGGGATTTGTGTGAGAGAAGAAAGAAGAAAGCTGCATACAAGAGTTTTAAACCTTAATGTCTTAAAGAAACCAAATCAATAAAAGTCACAATGAGCAGAACTAGAACTGTACCTTGTAGCCGATCAATTCTGGGTCAATTACTGAGGACTCTCTTAGAAGGTATGTGCAGTTTGCAAGTGAAAGCTGCATACACAGAGTAATTCATATCAAAATAGTTTTGTGTCAAAACTATTAAAGCAAAATCACATCCTGAAACAGAATTTTAACAAAGTTTTATTTTCTTTTCAACTTGAAACATAAATGGGATGACGAAAAATACAAAACCAAAAGAAATTTCATAGGCACGGCGAAGAATACCTGGTAAAGAATCAAGGAAACTAGAATAGCGGAGATCTTACGAGCAAGGAAATCTGTCGCGTGAATGTAACCGAACAAATGCAGAACGAAGCAACGGAATTTAGGGCTTTGTATGAGGAATAAATTCGTCGTCGGGTGTGTTAAAGTTGAGAGGGGCAGCGGAGCACGGAGGTGCGTGAGAGAAGAATAGTGTTTTTTGGGTGTTTAGGGTTTTTTTTTTGCGTGAGGGAGAGGAGGAAACAAATCTGAGAATATAGAAAGAATGAAATAATCTATTTTTTAATTTTTATTTTAAACGACTTTAGGCAGCGCTTTCTTCAAAAGTGATGCCTAATGTGGCCCTGTACCAGCGCTTTTTAAAGCGCTTTCTAAAGCAACCCCTTTAGCAGTGCTTTCAAGAAGCGCTGTCTAAGGTCTCCCTTTTACCAGCGCTTTTCCTTATTTTTGTATACAGTTTCCGTGTTTTATTTTTTATTTCACTTGTTGCAGCGCTTTTGTATAAAAGCGCTGTCTAATGTGCACTGTCTAAAAGCCTTTTTGGCGTAGTGTCTCCAACACTTTCCAAGTCAAACTGTTCCTAAATTCTCGGGGAAGAAAGAGGAACACGTGAAGAAGCAGTTACCATATTCTTCATTATAAAAAGAGGCTTCTACGAAGTGAAAAAGGGTTGGACCATGCTTTGTCCCAGCCACAATTTCTTTTGTCAAGTTTTCCTATTTTCAATTCCAGCATTACTTTTCCTGCATTGAAGCTTATTTCTATTTATTATTCTTTTTCTCTTTTCATAGTTTTAGACAGATATTTATTTTCTCACAATAGTTTCTACACCGGAAACTATTGTGTAATTTTTACTGGATCTAACCTTACGTTAGATCATAGTATTTTCCTTGTTTTTATTATTATTTGATCGAAGAATTTATCGAAGAACAATCCAACCGATTTCTGGTGGAGGTTCGAGTACTTGAAGATCTAAAGATTTATTCCAGATTTATATTATTCAGGTTTTCTATTTACCGCATTTATTTCTTGTATGATTATAAATTGTGTTCAAATTAATATGCCTGAATTTATAAACCAAATCTATTATTGTGTGCTTAATCTAATTAATATGTCTGGCTAATTTATTTAGATGTCGGTATGTAAAGTAATTTAACCGTAGGGATCCGAAATAAATGGGCTTAATTATGTTTTATTAAAAATCACTCGTTTCTGGTTTTGTGTCTAATTTAATTTCTTAAAGTTCTAAAATCAACAGAACGAGAGTTTGAGATTTTAGAACTGATAAAGGCTAAGATCAACAGAGCGAGAGTTTGAGATTCTTAACTGGATAGTAGACATAGGACATTAGTTTTAAGGATGGCGAAAGCGTATTAAAACTGATTAGAATTTATTTACTTTCAAAAAGTGTTTTTAAACCCGACCCGGGATGGCGAGAGCGTACGTTAGGAAATACTAGCATGATCCGAGTCAACAGAGCGAGAGTTTGAGACTAGGAGATTTAAGTAGGTAACGTCTTCATGAAGCGAGCATTTTATTAATTATGATGTTTTCAAAAAGCGTTTCTAAATCTGGTGGGATGACGAGAGCGTACATTATGAGTTAGGATCATAGTCTGAATCAATAGAGCGAGAGTTTGAGAGGAGGACTTTTAAATAACATAGTTAGTTAAGATTTTAGATTTAATTAGAATCTGGCCAATGGAACGTCGGATCACCTAAGTTTACGAACTACATACCGATATCCGCACATTTATATTTTATCTATATTTAAGATTTTATTTTCCCCTTATAAACTATCCAAATATCACTAGCCTTAGCTTTACATAGTAACTTTAGATAACGGTAGATCGATTTATAGTCCCTGTGGATTCGACATCTTTTAAAACTACACGACACGTCTGTGCACTTGCAGTTATCCCGACTAATAGACACATAAAGTCGCGATCAGAGGCAACCCACAGTTTTAATAATGCGGTTTACTTTTTGTTTTGTTTTTAGAAAATAAAAAAAGTGGGTCTCTCCGGTGAAAGCTAGGAAGCGGCAGCTGGAGCCGCAGTACCCTCTGTGAGTTCACCCTCGCTATCTCGAATTTAAACATTGAGGTCAATGTTTGGTTCAAGTGTAGGGAGGTTTTTATTGCGTTCTGTTTTTAGTTTCGGTTATTTGTGTTTCTTCCTAGTATTTCTATGCTATTATGTCTACCGTGTGTTACAGATTGATGTGATTTACCGGATGGATGATGGAGTGGTAGTAAAAGGATGAAAGATCCAACCCAAGCTTGCACCCCAGGCATCCTTGGAAGTTGATACAACCAATAATAATTGTTGGACGCAACTTAATGACACCAGACCGAGATTGAAAGTTGGTACACATGAACCAGAAAAGAAGTGACATCACACGATAAGTACTATGGATCCGGTAAGCTATACCCAACATGGTGAGAGCACAAAAGCCAGAAATATAGCATCATGAGAGAGTAGTCAGGTATGACTTTATCACTTTGAGTTTGCATAAGTTCTGCTCATATGACACTACATGATGACACACACTGAGGCCCGTTATTTCTGTGTTCCTCCGAGCCTTTCTAGCCTTCCCATGTTTATGTTTATCCGTTGTAAACCCCTTTGAGCTTGTATCCCTTGTTTGTGTTAACCACATCTATTAACCCCTGGCCAAAAAGGAAAAAAATTCTAATTTCTTACCCTGCTCAGCATAAGTGTTGTAATGTTGTTGTTATATCAGTGCAAAAATTGTAAGTTTGGGGTAGTACACCTAAAGAATGGAGAGTGCGAGAAAAAAAATGAATGAAAAGAAAAAGAGAAAATAAAAATGTTGAGACATCAAAATGCCTTAAGAAAAGGAAGAATTCAAATAAGCACTCGCATAGACAAAGAGACTCGTTGATTTATCATGCACTCAAAGCAAAAAAAAAATCAAGTGAAACAAAAGAGTAGAAATAAGGGTGTGGTTAAACCCCACGACACTAAGAGAAGCACAAAAACAAGAACAACAACACAAATGCTGAGCCTATAACCCTTGTGCATCCTTTTTCCTTGTTTATCTCACCGCACCTAAGCCCCGCTACAACCCCAAAGACCTCAAAAGTGTGTGCAAAGTGTTTGTGTATGAAAGTAGAGTTTATTCAAATTTAGAAGTTGGTACTGCATATCATGACATGTGAGTGAAATTCGTTCTTAACCCCGAGAGAATTGGTGAGAAGTGTGAAAAAGCTTGCAGGTGAAGGAGTACTTTGACGTGGAAGTGAAGCGGAAAACTCGGTTCGTGAAACCGGAAAAATTGACCGGAAAGGTATAAGTTGAGTTGCGAAAAGCATCAGTTGTATTATGGTAAGTGTAAATTCAGGGGTGACCTTTGTTTTCTTCTCTCATGCATTACTTGAGGACAAGTAATGAGCTAAGTTTGAGGTTGTGATCGGTCACCAATTCTACATACTTTTCGTCAATTATTTGGTAAAAATCTCTCATTTCGGTAACACTTTAGTTTAGCTTTTTATCGTTTTAACATAGTTATTACGTATTTTGCAAATTCGTACTTGTTTGATTTTTTATTTATAATTAGATGCTTTTGATACCTTGTGTCATACCCCAAAATTTGCCCACACTTTTCAAAAATTCAAAACTATTTCAAAAATTGGGTTTTATAAAAATCTTGGGTTCATTTACACTGACATCCTGAATTTTATAAATATTCGATTTAAAGTCTATTTTAAAATATAGTAGTTTACTCTTAAATTGCTTATATTTTAGTAAATAGAAAAACACTAGCTGATGCTTCATACACTTTCAATCGGTTTTTTATTTCAAATAATTAACATAGCACAGTTGGCAAGAAAGAAAAGCTTGCATATTGAAGGTCACGGGTACGAATCCCGCTGGGTGCATTTTATCAGTTTTTTAACTATTTTTAATCTTTTTTGCACCTGGACGAATCTGGACACAAGTACGTCCAGGTTCTCAATCTTGGTCATCAAGAAAGGTCCATGGGCCTTTGGGTTGGATCATTTCCTTTTTAGGAGTGGTTTTAACCTAATTCTATTCTATAAATAGGGCACTCTCCACCCTCTCTTTTCATCAACAACTTCTCTAACCCTGATCATCAACAATTTTCTAACCTTCATCAACAATCACTAACACAATTTTCACATTTTTTTACAAATCGTTTTTCATAAACTTTTCAAAATCTTTATTTTTCTTTGGCCAATGATGATAGCTGAGGCCTCCCTCTTCTCAAAATGTTTTTCATCTTTTAATTTCGTATGCTTCAAAACCTTTGTTTTCGGCCGATGATTTTATATGAGGCCTTCAATTTTATTTTCAATCTATTAACCTTTTCCCATTTTTATTTCAAACTTATTTCTACCATATGATGTGATTCTGATGGTTCTTATTTTAAAAAACTAACGTTTTTACATCAACAATATTAACAATCTTACTACATTTTATAATTTTCTTTTTACAATAAAATTACATATACTCTTTTTTTTTTTTTTTTTTTTTACGTCAAAAATGTTTTTTTTTAACTCATTCATATTCTATTCACGATTTTGTTGTTAATGTTGAGTTCGTACTGTTATGTTTTTTTCCTGTTTCAGGTTCAAGAATATGGCTGTGTCACAATGGGATCTGATCTTTCACAAACACGTCAAAACCTTTGCACTTCACCATCGCAAACCTGCGTCATGGCAACCTATACTGAACTTAATAGAACGCGACTTGCAATCTTCAAAATCGCTCAAAACCGCGACGTTAAACAACAATTCCAGAACACAGCTTCAACACAACAACAACCAAATTCAATAAACCTGCATATAATTTTAAACATTCAAGTTCTATACAAGATTCAAATCAGGTTCATAAACACAGTTCATTTGATACAATTATCTTTTTTTTTTGCAGGAAAAGAACAACAACAATACATCCAATCTGAAAAGCCAAATAGAAAAAAGAAGAGGAAGATTCGGACCACCACAAATCCAACCGTCGGTATGATCTCCCGATCCGACGACGTCCGCCGATCCAGTCACCACTGTGAATCCAACTCAGCCGCCCCAACGAGACTCCGCCGGGATCACCTACGCAACAACCGGCGCATCCACCACCGTGAATCAAGTCGTCGCCGCCACTTTTATTCCGTCAAAATCCTTTACGGTATTCCTCTTCTTCTTTTAGATAATCGATTTGTCTCATGTTTAACTGTGGGTTCAATTTTATTGTTAAAGGAAAAATGAAGAAGAAAATGGTGGCGTTGTTGGTGTTAGCTACAGTACGAGAGAGAACTAGGGATATCTCTCTCTCACATAAAGTACATATGTGACAATTGTTTTTTATTTTTATTTTTTCTCATTGCCACGTGTCAAGACTTAAATGGCCAGAAGTATATTTGGAAATCTCAGCATATTGCAAAAGATAGGATGCCGCCATCTGATAGTACTTGTTCTTTTTTTTGTTTAATTAATTTTCTTGGTAAAAAATTAGGGTTAGTATATTAAGTTTAGTATTGGACTTATATCCTATTTAAAGCCCATACTTATTTAGCATCCCATATTTCTACGACACCTCTTTAGGATTTAAATCAACTTAGTTTATTTTATTCAACTAATTTTAATTATTTAGACTTACTTGTTAATTTAGCTTAGGTGATTTAGTTGTTTATTAAAAGATAAAAATACAAAAGAAAATATATTGTCTTATTTTAATTTTAATTTCTCTTCATAATTTAAATATTTTTAAGATGTATTTTTGTTAATTTCTTGACTAATATTTGTTTGTATTTTCGTCATTTTCTCATCTATTATTGTATGCCTGGTTACTAACATTTTCTTTTGATTTCGAGGCACTACCTTCTTTGAGGACTCGGACTATTTTGGGGATATTCACAAGTCTTTGTGTATATTAATTATTCATTTCCATTTTTATTTTTATTTTTGATTGTTGTAATAATTTCCTATCCCCTTTTGGCAATTTGTAATCCCCCTCCCCGAAGCCCTGTAATAGTTAGGATTTTACGTTGCCGCTTTTATTTTCCTGCAATACTTACCTGCGTGTGATAGTAAACTAGGGTGTGAAAAGACATAAATCTTAATCGTAGATCACTAACTAAGATTAAATATTCGAATCCAACACACATGCTTGGTGCACACACTCGCCCTTAGGGTACGCCTCTCTTGGTTGCCTTCGAATATAAGGTCGTGTCCCTCGAATGTAGAGGTACCCATTAGCAAAAGTCCTTCGATTAAAAATCATCGCAAAGATCATAAGTCCCTCGATGACCCACGATGTTGCCTACGATGATATGATCTAGTCCCTCGAATGGTTGCCTACGAAACGATGATTGTCCCTCTGAATATTGCTAAAGGTACCTCTACCTGTTGCCTTCAACGACCTTCGATGACCCTTCGATTGACCCGTACGACCAATAAAAAGGAACTACCTACCCACAAATGGTATGGTTAGTCCTAGGAAATTTAAAAAGCATAGAAAAGACCAAGTAGTTAGGGTAGTGCTCTTAACCTGCCTAGCTCAATAAAAGAACATTTTTTTTTCACTACTATTCTTTCAAAAACTAAGGCTACGCATTTACGCTAAAGTCCTTATGCCTCTTTTCAACTCAAAACAAACAAACATGAGCTAAGCAAGTTAAGAGCCCGTAGATAACTACGGATGAAAAGGGTGCTTACACCTTCCCTTTTCATAACTTACCCCCCGAGCCCGTTTTCTTTCAAATAAGGTCTTTTTCTGTACTTTTTACCTTTCCTAACATTGGACAAAATAAAAGTCGGTGGCGACTCATGCTCACCGCAACATTGTTGCTTTATAAAAATAAAAGTCAGTTCACCGAGTTACAGAACTGGCGACTCTGCTGGGGATTTTTAAAGAGGGGTTTACCTTAGGGCTTAGATCACCATTTTGTTTGTTTTGATTGCTTTACTTTTCATGGTTGGTTGGGAAATAAATGAAGGACGGATCCTATACCCGGATTCAAGTACACTTAAGATAGGAGTGGCATAGTCATGGCGACCTCTTTCACATATGTGGGAGAAGAGTCAATATGAAGTTCACGCTTGAGTTAGGACTCCATAGATATATGCACACCTTTCTCAAATGAGGGAGGTCTATGTATGTAACTTTGGGTGCGCCGGAGCTCAAGGACCTTTAGTTACCCTTTAACCCATCTTGGCCTTTAGGAACGTAGTGGGGGGACTACTCTTGACAAATGTTGAGAACTAGTCGCTACCCGATGCTACAACTCAGATAGGTTCTCTCTCAAAGTATCATTGCATGGTGCAAATGCATCATGTCCGAGGGTGCTTTAGAAGGACTGACAATTCGGGGTAACTTTTAGAACCTGGTTACTAATTTTATCTTTATCCATAGAAGTACCTTTGGGGAAGGGTAATCACCTAGTCATACTCCATGCAAAGCCGTGAACCTAAGGACTCTTGTGTGACTTGTTTGTTATCTAACCACTTGATCTCCTTGCAGGTTTTGTTTGTAGGACTTACTTGTCTGTACTACCCTATGCTTTTACATAACGTGTTGACTAACCTTTTTCAGGGATCTTAGGTATCTAGGACGCATAATTCCCAAGTATTGTTATGGAAGGACTATCCAGAGCCTAAATTTCTATCCAGGGGCAAGAGAATTTATTTTCCTCTAGCCAGATACCTTCAAACTCAAAGGTATAGTCCCCATCAAGGGGAAAGAGGATTTATTTTCCTCTAGCCAGATTCCTTCAAACTCGAAGGTGCAGTTCCCATGATGGGGCAAGAGGATTTATTTTCCTCTAGCCAGATGCCTTCAAACTCAAAGGCACAGTTCCCATCAAGGGGCAAGAGAATTTATTTTCCTCTAGCCGTTTACCTTCAAATTCAAAGATACCGCACCCCGAATCAGAGGTTGTGACCCACTGGATATGGTGAGCTTGATTCTTATAGAAGGACATCCAAAGATGAAAAGTCAAAGTTCTTCAGACGAAGCTGCTACCAATAGACAAACTTCCCATTCTCCCTGGAGCTGGACACTTACAGCTCTTGTGTGACTTCGCCAGAATTTTCTTCCAAGAAGCAATCTAAAGTGTCCTGCAGGCTCAGAACCTAACACTTGGCTTATTTTCCACTTCGGGGCACTTGGTCAGTCGATTGATGATTATCAACCATTCCTAGACAAGGTTCAAGATGCAAAGGTTATCACCATTCATACCTGAAAGCCGGATTTGAAGTTCTCCATCGACTCAATGGATCTTCTGAAGCAATAAGTCCATACAGAGAAAATCTCTTCAACTTTGACAATCTCTACATCATCATGCATGTTTATGCGTAGTCTTTCTTGTTTTGATTCAATACTGCTTATATGTCATACTTGTTTGTTTTTGAACTATAATAATGATGCATTGAATATGTTTGTCTTGAAAAAATTCATTCGCTCTCGCTCTAATATGTTTTTCTTTGTTTGTGATACCAAACTCTCGATGATAAAGCATGATGACTCTGAAGGGAGAATGACGAACATATAATACCCATAATCTCAAATGGTGTGCTTTCGAGTATAACCCTGTTGATGATGTACAGGCATTGATTCAAATCCCTAAACACTGGAGATATAAGGAAGTTAATCCCTTGTTCAACCCCTTTGAGCCTTGAAGTAGGAGTTTCTTTTCTATACGAAGAACCCTCACATTTAACCCAGGGGCAGGGTAGTGTTCAGTTAATCTGATTGAGCATTCAAAATTCATCAGGAGCACGCATTTAAGGATACAACAATGGTTATCTTTCAAAAGGTTGAGGAAAGTCAATACCGCAATGGTTATCCCTCGTCAACTAAGAAATGAGGTAGTCACTATCTTTCCAACGAATTGAAGACGTCCCAGGATCATACGACGTGTTCAAAAAAAAAAAAAGAGAATGAATCGAAAAAAAAAGAGAAAAAAAGGGCCCGCTATGTCAACAATTTGTAGACAAGTGACTTAGGCAAAAATTAGGGCATCCCGCTGGACATCAAAATCATAATTCAAAAGAATTTGTCCAGGCAAAAGTTAGGGAAACAAAAAGATCCTCAACAAAAGGGAAAAGTCGCGTGACTATAAATTCAAGATCGTGTGATCAGACACCAAAGGTAAATGACTGCCATGTCCAAACACCTCATCAACTCCTCAATCGTACATCTCAAACTCCTCTTGAAGGATGAATGCTCGCGTCAAGTTAACTGAACTTAGGTTGGAGAACATCACGAAGGGGGTGGGCACCAATAAAATTTTGAGCCTAAAAATCCTTTTTTCTAAAACCGTGAACCTGGCCACGTTGCAACCCTCAAAAGTCCTAATTGAAGCAGGGTTAATTCGAAAGCATACTGTAACGAGAATACGGTAAACTGACTCCTAGGAGTTTTGCTAAACGCTTGAGTTGGTATCACACCACATTTCACAAAAAAAAATCGATGTTTTGACATCCTTACAAAAAACTCTTTTTTTAAAACTTCAAGACAAACATGAACTTTGCATTAGAATTATATTTCTCATAATAAACATTCTTTACATATGAACAAGTACTTGACACCAGGAAAGCTTCCATCATGAACTGCAAATGAAAAATTTAATCCTCTCAAGGGACAAGTTGTCTTCAGAACTCCGTTGAGTTCGAGCGAGAATATCTCAAATACTGATCACCCTCAGGGGCACAAAAAAGGTTGAATACCCTTTTGAGTAAGAATTCATATATCTGGGGAAATCAAGTCAAGACTCGAAGACTCTCTCAGAAGTGTTGATCAATCAGGGGCATCGTTCCTAAACTCATGATACTGGGGCAGGTTGTTTGTGATAGCACAGAACTCAGAAAGTCCTCTCGACAGACAAAGTCGCTTCAAAGGCGCATCAAAAGCAGAAATGTTTCCTACGCCTAACTCAGTCAGCTAAAAAGCTTGTATATACAAGGAGTATATTATCACTCCATCTACCAGAGGCAATTTGGTCACAGTTCATAGAACCTCTCAAAGACGTTGAACCACCAGAAAGGCTAGGCCACCACTGGGGGCATGTTGCATTAGTCACAAATTTCAAGAAGAGCTGTTTAGCTACCAGTATCACATGGTGTCAGTATCAGTCTCTCATACGAAGTTCTAGTTCCCGTAATCTCAAGTATCAAGCATACCGGGTTACTGAAACTAGGGGCAGGTAGCCTCCCACAAGCGAAATACCATATATGGTTAAAAAGTGTTTTCCAACAACAAGTACTCAGAGACATGGGGCAATGGAAAATTTGAATTTCCCGGGAATCTTCCCCACAGAGTTGCTTTCACAAAACATCCCCACAGAGTAATCCTCGAGGGGTTATCTTCAAATATTCTCTTCCCAACAAAAGCTTGGTTCCCCAACGGAGTTTATATCTCTGACGCTATCGGTTCTCCGATACAATCTTCTTCTCCAACAGGATTTATTCAAACTCACTGTTCCCAATAAAGTTGGCACTCACGGTAGAAACTTGGTCAGTTATCCATCTCTCTTATCCCCAGTCAGGGCACATCAGGATCAAATCACTCAAGCTACTTTCATCCCCAAGCGGTAATAAAAATCCCCAGCTGGATATCCTCGAACGGAAGACAGGAATTCTCAACACAATCACCTTGTCATCATCTCCAGCAGCATACAGAGATTTATTTTCTCAACCAGCAATTGCTATACAAAGTTACCAATATGCTTCGACTATATAGTCCATCCATGCATCATTCACAATATATACATAACATACAACGTTCTCGTTTATTTCGAGAACCTCATTTACATTACATACATAACATATAACATTCTTGTTTATTTCGAGAACCTCATTACACAATACATGCATCATGACATTGCATAAAACTAATTTTTCCTCTTCAGGTCACTTCATAATCAAAAGAATATTATCATCCAAGTACAGTGCAAAGATGATCTTATCAACGAGTTAATTTTGACACTCATTCCAGACACAAATACAATTCTGAGGCTTCATTCTGGGTCTTTCTTCAAAGATAATTCAGAAACAATCAAAGAACTTCTCATCCTTTCTAGGAACCTTTCTAGGTAATCTTGTTTACGACATTTTATATCCTTTCTAGGAACCTTTCTAGGTAGTCTTGTTTAAGACATATCATATCCTTTCTAGGAACCTTTCTAGGTAGTCTTTTCTAAGACGTTTCATATCCTTTCTAGGAGCCTTTCTAGGCAGTCTTTTCTAAGACGTTTCATATCCTTTCTAGGAGCCTTTCTAGGCAGTCTTTTCTAAGACGTTTCTCATCCTTTCTAGGAGCCTTTCTAGGCAGTCTTTTCTAAGACGTTTCGTATCCTTTCTAGGAGCCTTTTTAGGCAGTCTTTTCTAAGATGTTTCATATCCTTTCTAGGAACCTTTCTAGGTAGTCTTTTATAAGACGTATCATATCCTTTCTAGGAGCCTTTCTAGGTCAGTCTTGTTTAAGACATATCACACCTTTCTAGGTTAGTCTTGTTTAAGACGTAACATAGTCTTTCTCAGTAGTCTTCTCTAAGACATATCTCCACCTTTTTAGGTAACCTTCTTTAACATATTTATCCAATCTTTTCTAAGACATCTCTTGCACTTTCAAGGAGCTTATCATTTAATCTTCTACAAGACACTTCTTCTCGAGCTTTGTTTAAAGCCTAATCTCCTTTACATCAGTCAATGATCTACCCTATTCAGGAACCTCTCCAGGTAGTCTTCCGTAAGACATTACTCCATCTCTCCTTCAGATACAATCAATGCACACGATCCAGCCTGAAAAGCGTCTGCTTTAGACAAACATCTTGTTGAACATCTGGATGGCATCTTTAAGCCCAACTCCATCATTACTTCCTGCACCAGCAAGTGCAAATTTTCGGGGTATTTTAGTGTTCAATCCTCTTCCACCTTCAGATTACGATAGGAAAACAAGCCAATCTACATCCTCAGGTTTAAGAAGATTGAACAGGGGCAGCTGTCATACCCCAAAATTTGCCCACACTTTTCAAAAATTCAAAACTATTTCAAAAATTGGGTTTTATAAAAATCTTGGGTTCATTTACACTGACATCCTGAATTTTATAAATATTCGATTTAAAGTCTATTTTAAAATATAGTAGTTTACTCTTAAATTGCTTATATTTTAGTAAATAGAAAAACACTAGCTGATGCTTCATACACTTTCAATCGGTTTTTTATTTCAAATAATTAACATAGCACAGTTGGCAAGAAAGAAAAGCTTGCATATTGAAGGTCACGGGTACGAATCCCGCTGGGTGCATTTTATCAGTTTTTTAACTATTTTTAATCTTTTTTGCACCTGGACGAATCTGGACACAAGTACGTCCAGGTTCTCAATCTTGGTCATCAAGAAAGGTCCATGGGCCTTTGGGTTGGATCATTTCCTTTTTAGGAGTGGTTTTAACCTAATTCTATTCTATAAATAGGGCACTCTCCACCCTCTCTTTTCATCAACAACTTCTCTAACCCTGATCATCAACAATTTTCTAACCTTCATCAACAATCACTAACACAATTTTCACATTTTTTTACAAATCGTTTTTCATAAACTTTTCAAAATCTTTATTTTTCTTTGGCCAATGATGATAGCTGAGGCCTCCCTCTTCTCAAAATGTTTTTCATCTTTTAATTTCGTATGCTTCAAAACCTTTGTTTTCGGCCGATGATTTTATATGAGGCCTTCAATTTTATTTTCAATCTATTAACCTTTTCCCATTTTTATTTCAAACTTATTTCTACCATATGATGTGATTCTGATGGTTCTTATTTTAAAAAACTAACGTTTTTACATCAACAATATTAACAATCTTACTACATTTTATAATTTTCTTTTTACAATAAAATTACATATACTCTTTTTTTTTTTTTTTTTTTTTACGTCAAAAATGTTTTTTTTTAACTCATTCATATTCTATTCACGATTTTGTTGTTAATGTTGAGTTCGTACTGTTATGTTTTTTTCCTGTTTCAGGTTCAAGAATATGGCTGTGTCACAATGGGATCTGATCTTTCACAAACACGTCAAAACCTTTGCACTTCACCATCGCAAACCTGCGTCATGGCAACCTATACTGAACTTAATAGAACGCGACTTGCAATCTTCAAAATCGCTCAAAACCGCGACGTTAAACAACAATTCCAGAACACAGCTTCAACACAACAACAACCAAATTCAATAAACCTGCATATAATTTTAAACATTCAAGTTCTATACAAGATTCAAATCAGGTTCATAAACACAGTTCATTTGATACAATTATCTTTTTTTTTTGCAGGAAAAGAACAACAACAATACATCCAATCTGAAAAGCCAAATAGAAAAAAGAAGAGGAAGATTCGGACCACCACAAATCCAACCGTCGGTATGATCTCCCGATCCGACGACGTCCGCCGATCCAGTCACCACTGTGAATCCAACTCAGCCGCCCCAACGAGACTCCGCCGGGATCACCTACGCAACAACCGGCGCATCCACCACCGTGAATCAAGTCGTCGCCGCCACTTTTATTCCGTCAAAATCCTTTACGGTATTCCTCTTCTTCTTTTAGATAATCGATTTGTCTCATGTTTAACTGTGGGTTCAATTTTATTGTTAAAGGAAAAATGAAGAAGAAAATGGTGGCGTTGTTGGTGTTAGCTACAGTACGAGAGAGAACTAGGGATATCTCTCTCTCACATAAAGTACATATGTGACAATTGTTTTTTATTTTTATTTTTTCTCATTGCCACGTGTCAAGACTTAAATGGCCAGAAGTATATTTGGAAATCTCAGCATATTGCAAAAGATAGGATGCCGCCATCTGATAGTACTTGTTCTTTTTTTTGTTTAATTAATTTTCTTGGTAAAAAATTAGGGTTAGTATATTAAGTTTAGTATTGGACTTATATCCTATTTAAAGCCCATACTTATTTAGCATCCCATATTTCTACGACACCTCTTTAGGATTTAAATCAACTTAGTTTATTTTATTCAACTAATTTTAATTAGTTAGACTTACTTGTTAATTTAGCTTAGGTGATTTAGTTGTTTATTAAAAGATAAAAATACAAAAGAAAATATATTGTCTTATTTTAATTTTAATTTCTCTTCATAATTTAAATATTTTTAAGATGTATTTTTGTTAATTTCTTGACTAATATTTGTTTGTATTTTCGTCATTTTCTCATCTATTATTGTATGCCTGGTTACTAACATTTTCTTTTGATTTCGAGGCACTACCTTCTTTGAGGACTCGGACTATTTTGGGGATATTCACAAGTCTTTGTGTATATTAATTATTCATTTCCATTTTTATTTTTATTTTTGATTGTTGTAATAATTTCCTATCCCCTTTTGGCAATTTGTAATCCCCCTCCCCGAAGCCCTGTAATAGTTAGGATTTTACGTTGCCGCTTTTATTTTCCTGCAATACTTACCTGCGTGTGATAGTAAACTAGGGTGTGAAAAGACATAAATCTTAATCGTAGATCACTAACTAAGATTAAATATTCGAATCCAACACACATGCTTGGTGCACACACTCGCCCTTAGGGTACGCCTCTCTTGGTTGCCTTCGAATATAAGGTCGTGTCCCTCGAATGTAGAGGTACCCATTAGCAAAAGTCCTTCGATTAAAAATCATCGCAAAGATCATAAGTCCCTCGATGACCCACGATGTTGCCTACGATGATATGATCTAGTCCCTCGAATGGTTGCCTACGAAACGATGATTGTCCCTCTGAATATTGCTAAAGGTACCTCTACCTGTTGCCTTCAACGACCTTCGATGACCCTTCGATTGACCCGTACGACCAATAAAAAGGAACTACCTACCCACAAATGGTATGGTTAGTCCTAGGAAATTTAAAAAGCATAGAAAAGACCAAGTAGTTAGGGTAGTGCTCTTAACCTGCCTAGCTCAATAAAAGAACATTTTTTTTTCACTACTATTCTTTCAAAAACTAAGGCTACGCATTTACGCTAAAGTCCTTATGCCTCTTTTCAACTCAAAACAAACAAACATGAGCTAAGCAAGTTAAGAGCCCGTAGATAACTACGGATGAAAAGGGTGCTTACACCTTCCCTTTTCATAACTTACCCCCCGAGCCCGTTTTCTTTCAAATAAGGTCTTTTTCTGTACTTTTTACCTTTCCTAACATTGGACAAAATAAAAGTCGGTGGCGACTCATGCTCACCGCAACATTGTTGCTTTATAAAAATAAAAGTCAGTTCACCGAGTTACACCTTGGTTTGGTAGTTGTTTGTGATTTCAGATGCAAGAGAAGAGCTTCAAAAGAAGTTGCACAAAGGTGGAAGAATTATGGAATTAACGTGAAGAAAACACACATTGGACAGCCTGCGACACAGGCGCCCGTGTCAAATGACATGCCCGTGTCAAATTGGCAGCATTAACACGCTTTAGGAAAAACTTGGCAGAAGCTGACACGGGCGTGTCGCTACCGCGAAAATCAACAGAGTCACCACTAACATATTTATCCTAAAAAGGAAGGGAATGTCAGCAAACCACGAAACAAAACAACGGTCTCGCGACTGGAGAAGAGGGTAAGGGAGTCGGTTACGCGCGGGGAAGGTGTTAGCACCCCTCACACCCATCGTAATCGATGGTATCCACGCTTGTGTCTAAAACTATGGGTGTGTAACAAATCTACGCTAATCTGGACTAGTATGCATGAAAAATGTAGGGAAAAGAAAGAGTTATACTTGCACGAGCCCTACCTCGCTGCCTACGTATCCTTTTTGAGGAATCAGAGGTACCGTAGCTCGGATAACTAATTTCTGTTTGTTTTGTGTTTTTTAGGTGAACGAGTTACATTCGCACTCCGCTGCTCGACCTTTGGAGTCTTACGCTTGGGAATGGAGCGGAAATAACAAGCTCTTAAGAAAAGAAAATCAAAGAGTTTGGTTTGTGTTTTAAAGAATGCATGAGGAAAACCTAAGCTAAGGGGGAAATCTTGCTACCTATGTTATCATACAAAGGGTACAAGTCTATACTAGGCTAGCAACCTATAGGGATAAAAGCGAATGCAAACAAAAGTATCACACAAACGAGTCTCGCTCATAAAGCAAACAAAACCACTGGCGCAGGCCGAGTAGTAGAAAAGCGGTCCGCCATAGCCAAGGGGAGCGGATCACTCGAGTCAACCAAGCACTAGACCTCGCGAAAAGTGATCGGTCCATAGACAAGAGGAGCGAGTCCCTCTCAGCAACCAAGCCGTCACAGATCTAAAAGGAAAAACGGTGCGTGCGTACACCGAGCATCAACATTGGTTAATGTGAGCTAAGAAACGTGGGGGTCTGATTGCATGGACCCTTTACCTGACATACTCGATAACAGGATCTTGTGTTAGTTCAGAAGTAAGCCGCATGTAGCGTACGCTTACTGAATGGACTCGATGAGACTGGGCGGGGGTTGATTGCTAACTCTTTCTGCATGCCTTCCATGAGGACTTAATGGAGTGTCTTTAAAGGTATTTTTACACCGTGACTCCCTGCCGCAAATCACAAATATAAACACACCAACAAAAACAGAGCCTCTTTCGAGGGCTTGGCCAGATGCAATGCATGCCTAAGTCCCACTTCTCATGTTAAAGGATGAAGAAAGCGATAAAATGCTAGAAAAGGTAAAACGAAACGAGATCAATATCAAACGGATTATGATCCGTAAACTGTAGTAAAATAAGAAAGAAAACTAGAGATCCCGTAAGCGAGTTAGCAAAGGCAATAACAAATAGTCAGCATACCGATTAATCGCACAAGCAAATGTGGGTCGACGTCATGAAAATAAATCACGCGTCAACGTATGTGTCGAGCATAATCACAATACACCTGTAAGAGGAACAAGTAATCCAAACAAACAAGTATAAAGTAAAAGAGATGTGTCTCCAAGATGAGAGCACGAAATGAGGGAATGAGATTGTGTCCAGCAAATAAAGCGGAACACAAATGAGGTAAGCGTCGCTCGGTGACTTTCCAAATTCCTTGCACACTAGCACACAAGTTAGAGATAACAAACACCACAATCGGAATTGCGTTGTTGCATTATAAGCTAGGAGAAAATGAACAATTAACACAAACATGAAATGAACAACAAATGTATAAGGGAAAACAAACATGAATAACCTACAATCAATCAATACCAATCATCTCATGAGATAGCACGTTTCACAAGCTTTCCAACGATATAAAGAACATGCAAATCGGAGTTACGAGTAAAAAGATATGAAAGATTGAAGTTAGGAAGTAAAATAAGCAAAAACACAGCCCTGCGTCAACCTAAAGAAGTCATGCGTCGACCTGAGGGTCGGCCTGAGCAAACCCGAACCTGGCAGGAAAGTCTATGCGTCGACCTGCAAGAAACTGTGCGTCGACCTGAGCAAACCCGAGACAGGCAAGAAGGCTATGCATCGACCTACAAGGCCCATGCGTCGACCTACAGGGTCGGCCTACGCAAACCCACTCAGCACAACAACCAAAAAAAATAGCACTCTCGCGAAAGCAACCATAATGCGATCCACCACAAACGACCACCAAACGAACAACGAAACAATATGCAATTTCAAAAGCCAAGAGCATTCACATTGTGCAACACGTAGGATTCAATTCATGCATGAAAATTAACATCGAATGATATACAAATAATCGACGCGTTAGTGTCGCAACATGAGCATGAATTATCAATTATGAGCATCGAAAGCAAGATCAAGCATCCATGATTAACTATGACTTCACATATCAATGAGTGCACAATTTAAACACCTTGTTAACAAACATTTCCTGCTTTGGTGAATGTAAACAATAGCAATGAGTCGACACGTGACATGCTCAACACTCGACATGCTAACAAAACATGAACAAGTATGGCGCAAGTGATAAAGGGAGATTTCAACCGATTCCGAACTTGATCATTATCAACAAGTAACAACAAGGCTCAGTGAATTCCCACTCAAAAATCTCAATTAAGCATTTCAACAAACACTTATCATGCAAAAACTAGAGTGTCGCGCGCTCGGTTTTTTTGCCATACCTCTCGCGGAGAGATACGCGAACTGACTCTTTTTGTTTCTGCTTTTGTGCTTGAAAATCAGAGAGTCGCCACCGACCTTTTATTTTATCCAATTAAGGAAAGGTTTATAAAAGAAACAGAAAAAAGACCTTTAAGAAATTCTGGGTAAGGGGGTAAGTTATACAAAGGGAAGGTGTTAGCACCCTTTGTATCCATGGTTATCCATGGGCTCTTTAATTTGCTTAGCTCACTTGTTTTCAATTGCTTTTAAATGCTCGTATGTGGTTTTAAATACCTTTGTAAATTGAATTTGTAATGATCCTTGTGCGGATGTATACAAAGTGTTTTTATCTTTCAAAAGATGCTTTGGAAAAAAGAGCGTTAACTTCGTAATGATCCTTGTTTGGATATATACAAAGTATTGTCTTTTTGGAAGTTTTATTTTGAAAAAAAAAAACAATGATATATGAGAGATTTGTTTGTTTTGATTTGAGCAAGCAAATTAGGAGATCTACCCTGAGTTATAAGGTCTTTATCCTATTTCCTTTAAAAATCTATCCTTTCACCGGATATAAACAAAAGTTCGATTTTGCGTTTGAAATAATAGAATTTGATTTTGATTTTGAAAAGAATGAGAAAGGGATTACCCTAAGAGGTGCAAGTGTGATTGTGTTTGGATTCAGATATTTTATCTTTGAAGTTAGTGATCTAACGGTTCAATTTTATCTTTGGCATGTACGCAGTTTATATGTGCTGGAATTTAAAATGCGGAAATGTAAAATGCGGAAAGTAAATCTACGCTATTACATCGATTGTGCGGGAAATGTAAACTACGCTATTTACATGAATTTGACAACCTATACATTTATCTAGGAATTTAAATTGCAAGAAATATAAAAGAAATGTTTTTGGATTTTTATGATTGATTTTAATTATAATTAATGCATGATTAATTAAATTAAAATGAGGGAAAAAAGATGAAAATAAATTTCAAACCTAAAAATTAAGTTCAAAATATGTTAAAAAATGCTTGTTAATTAAATTTAAAACAAAACTAATTTTTTTTGTTTTTTTGAAATTTGATTTGAAATCTATTAAGTTAATTAATACATAATTATATAAATAATTACACAAATAATTAAAACTTGAAGAGAAAATTATTCAAAATATGTACAAAATTAGTTTATAATATATAAACAATATTTAATATAAAGAACAAATTTTTTATGATTTTTGATTGGGTGAAAAAAATTAAAAGATAAATATATGCATATTATCTAATTAATTACACAAAATATTCAAATTATGAAGAAAAATAAAATATTTTTATATCAGAAAATAAAATATTATTTTAGAAACTTAAAAATATTTTTTGTGTATTTTTTGGATTTTTAAAACTATTTTTTAATTAATTTAACAAAGAAATTAAAATAAAATAGAAAATAAAAAGATGAATGATCAGGTGTGGTATTTAAATGAGGACCATGGTAAGGATGAGTGTTTTGATGCGTTGGATTGAGAGTTTATTGAGATCAGACGGCCCAAATATTGAGGTCACATGGAAAGATGATGTAAAGCGCACATGGGAACCCAGGATTCAAAAACACTAGCGCGCGTTCTATCCAATGAGGTGAGGACACCTCATCGTCTTCAACCTCCAGCCAGCACCTTTAATAACGTTTTTGTAATAAAAGCGCTGTAATAGATACCTTCTAAACCTGCAAAATAGCGAATAGGGTCAAACATGAATATAAATTTGGCGCGACATGCCCATTCGATTCGTCTCAATCTACTGAATTCAACCATGCCCTTAATTTGTCCTATTTTTGGTTCTAACGAAAAACCCTAAATTTGAACTAAGAAACCCTAAAATGGTACTTTCGTGTACAGGCTCCCAAACTTTAATTAAATGTCCAGAAATGATCAGGACATTAAGCTAAGTTCAAATATATGTCTACATCTTGTTAAACATGCCTGAATGATCAGACACGAGTTGGTTTTATTTTGAATAAATCGTGACCTGTAGTGCTTAGTTCAGTGGGTTTCAAGGCTGGGAAATGATTGGAATAGTTTCAGTGATACTTGAGGAAGGTGTTTGAATGTTTAGTTTGTATTGAAACTGACTTGAATTCAAAATTCGAATTTGGAATTTCTTTGAAAAATTTAAGTGATTACAAGTATGGTTACAAGCATAGATTCTCTTCTGAATTCGTGGTTTTTTATTTGTGAAGTACTCTAAGCTATTTATAAGCTATGTTGTGCTTAGAATTGAAGCCAAGAAGCCTTTTGTTGCCTTTGTTGAATTCTTGATTTTTTATATTAAAACCTTTGAATTGTTGACCAAGTCTTGCTTCTCTTCAATGCTCTTGCCTTGTACCTCAATCTTCTGCAGAAAATTAAAGATTCTTGGATGACTCATGCTTAGAAACTAAGCTATCCATTATCCTTCCATTTTCCATTTTCATTTAATCTTAAAATAGGATAAAATTAAACCAAAAATGGATAAAAATGGTGTGGGCTTTGTCTTGGTCGTGGGAGGCCCATAATATCATGGAAAACATGTTTGAACCATGAAAACTTGGCCCCATTTGGAAAAAAATACATTTTTGAGCAATGTTGGTTTTATGCATTTTCCCAAAATTTAGCCAACTTCAACAAGGTGTAAATCCCTCAATTTTTGTCATATGAAGGAGATCTTGCACTTTTTGGAAACCTCAAAGAGTCCTCTAACCAATGTCTTTGGTCTCATGTCAAAATGATTTTTGATGCTCCTTGTGTGTCCTTTTGAAAAAAGTGTCTTTTTGTTGACTTTGAAAATGACCTGTAATGTCTTTGTTCATATTTTTCAAATGGTGAATGTAATGACCATGGGATCAATTTAATTTGAAAGATAATTGAATTTCCTTCAAAATGAGCTTTGGTTTGAACTTTTTGGATGAAGGATGAGAGAGTTATGACCAGTCAAAGTTCAGTTGACTTTTTAGGAGAAAACCCTAATTTTGAATCTTAGGGTTTTGTTGATTTTTGATCTTTCCTTGATGAATTATGATCATCCAATGATCAAATGATGAATCCTTTGACAAAATATGGATGTTGACAAAAAATTTCATTTTTGACTGTCTGTTGACTTTTTTGGTCAAACGGGTCGTCTGTTGACTGTTTGAGCTGCTGACGGTGCGTCTGAGTGAATTGAAGTTTGAAAATTTGTATGATGGTACTTTGAGATGTATGGAGGTCCATGAAATCCATTTGAGGTCTCAAAAACTTGTTTCTCCTGAAAAAACAATAAACCCTAATCAGGGACTGTTTGTGTAGGAGACAGTTAAGCGTACCTGATTTTTGTGCAGTGCTGAGTCTCTGCTAATCATGTGATATTCAGAAGACTTCTAGGACAAAAATCTTTGAATTTTGAAATGCAAAAGTTTGATTTGATTGATGGTACAAAACACGGAGAATTGTACTGTCAGTAGTTTGACTGTCAACTGACTATTCAGGCATGTAACAGCTAGAGTGAAAAATCAACAGTCAAAGTTAATTTTCTTTTTGTTGTTTTTGTTTTATGTGAAAGATGAAAGTTTATTTACATGACTTGTTAAAAAACAGAGACATAATAAATAACTATTATTTACTGTACGCGAGCAAAATTACCGATAATAACCCTGAAAATCAATTAATGCACAGAAAAATAAATATTTGACTGGCAGAAAACACACAAAATATTATCTGAATATTTAAGCAACAATATGACAAATAGTACAACATTTAATACTGACAGTACAAACATTACATACTATAATGAACAGTACGACGAATAAACGATACATTTAAGAAAATAAGAGATACGGCAAACTTTAAGAATGACGATTAATAACCCATGCTATGACCAACAGAAAATAGATGATCGGGAGTGTAACCATCGCAGGTCCACATTTTTCAGGACTATGCAGACAGAAGAAGGACATGATCACCGTAGCAATGGTGATGACTATAAGAAAACATGTTTCCATCCGCTTCGCCATTTTGCCGGGGAGGAAGAGAGAATGGATATGAAGTAGAAATTTGAGAAATGATTTAGAATTTGATGTGAGATTTTATAAGAAAAATGAGAGGTATTTATAGAATGAAAAGAAGGATAGAGACGTTGGGGAATGAAGTGATTCCGTACAAAAGGAAAATTTGAGTGGAAGTAAGATTTGAAAGAGAGTGTATGATAGTGTTGGGAAAAAGAGAGATGTGTAAAATAAAGTTAAGATTTGATTTTTGAAAAAGAGATTTGAAAAGAGATTTTGAAAATAATGGAATATAGTACAAAAGTTAATGGGAAACAAAAATTAGTAATAATTTACTTGTTTACCAGTACAGTCTGAATCCCGGACTCTGCGCCTGCAAAAGATTTAATTCTGTACCAATTGCGTCGGTACTATTTATCTGTAAACAAATATCAAATAAATAGCGTGTGTGAAGCAATAAACAGTACTTGGCGTTTGCGTAAGAATAAATTCAACAGCAAGCCAAAATACTGTATAAGAAAAAATTCTAAAAATCAAGTATTCATAAATCAGGATGTGAAAATCCAAGATTATATGAAACTCTTAATTTTTAGATTGAAGTTTTCTTGAAAAAAGATGCGGGCAAATTTTGGGGTATAACATAGAGCATAGGAATTATGAACACAACATCAAGATTTACTCATCACCGAAACTCAAATTTATTCAATTAAGCACAATAGTCATCTCATGCTAAAACTCCACATTAAGCACAAACACTTCACACACTCAAATTATCAAGCACTTAGCATGCAATTTCTTGGATCATAAGCAACATGCATGTGTCATCAACAATAATTCACCGGTAAATCTCGAATTCAATCAAATAATCAAGATCAACACGAATCAATGAATCAACAAGCAATTATCATCATCAATTATTATAGATCTATCAACCAAAATAAAAAATCATCATGATCAATATCGAATTAAGCAACAAAGTCCATGATCTAGCAAGGTTTGTAGTGAATTTACCGGATCAAACGAAGAGAATGAGATCGGATAAACACGAACGCGAATACGACACGAACACGAACGAAATCCAAGGGATGAGAGGGAGAGAGTGGCGCGCAAGACACTAGTAAGAGAGAGAGATCCGAAAATTTGATGATCAATGAGGAAGGATGATCTTCATTCTTGCTTTGATCTTCATTTGTTCTTGAGATTTGATCTTGAGATTTGATCTTGAATTGATGAAGATTAATGAAGTTTTTATGAGTTTTCGTGGTTTTGATCCAAGAAAATTGAGAGAAAGTGTTTTTTAGAATTTTGGTGAATTGAAGTTCTGAGAAAAAAAGAGGGAAAATGACTTATATAGTGTGAGTGGTGAAATGTCCAAAACGCCCTTAATTATCTTTTTTTTGCTCGTTTTCGAGAAAATATGACTCGGTACGAAGTTCGAAAACGGGACCAACGTCAACACGAAGATGACTAAATTCGTGACTCGTAGCCGCGAGAATCGTCTCAATCCGATAAGCGATGAAGAAATTATGCGCGTTTGAATGACGATAAACGCCGATTCATCTGGCGCGACTATGCAGAATTTTGTGAGTACCGCTCAAAGAACTCGATAAAACTCCATCTTCGGCTCGAAATCTAAACAAGCATGTGTGACAATGAATCGAAGCTAATGAAATTTCCAAGAGAATGCCGCCGGAATGGACTTCATGCGATAAAAATCAAAGAAGTTATGAATTTTCAAACTTGTCGCGACATACCCGAAAATACACTTTTCACCGAAAAATCATGACGCTCTTCAAAATGCTGGGCATTTTCTTTGCATAATTGGTCGACGGCCCGAACATATGAAATCTCGAGAATAATGACACGAAGCTGCATTTAAAATTTCGAGTGAATCCGACAATTGGATCATGAGATATGAATTTTCTAAGGCCCGAAAACCTGCATTCAGCACCATTTTTCACTGCAAACGCTCCAGTAATTTTCTAATTCGACCACCTTCCTCACATAATTGGTTTCTGAGCTAAACACGAAAGTTGTAAGGATCGTCGAAACAGTCACGGCCCACGCGGGAACCCAACTCATAGCACCTGCCAGATAAGACTTGTGAACTTCTTCGCATTCTCATCGTATAAACCAAATTTCACACCATATTTCCTTAAAACCATGAAAACTCTTTATTATTTTTCTTCCCTTTTCGAGTGACGAAATAAACGTCTGTGATAACTTATAGCTCAAATAAAGAGGGCAAATTTTGGGGTGCAACAAGGCGCTTGTGTCAATTGATAGGCCGTGTCAACAATTACAGACATATTTTCAGCTTTTTCAGTTTTTGCAATTTTTGACTCATTAAGGGCGTTTTTGACATTCTGTATCACTAAAGAACAACCTAACACTATTTAGACCTAGATTTTGGAAAGCATTAGGATTATCTTTGATCAAATTGAAATTTTGTTTTCACGTGAAAGAGGAGGAAGCAAGAGTTTGGGAGAACGGGATCTTCAAGAGCAATAGCAATTGGAGATCAACGAAATCCATAATTTTTGTAATGTTTATCATCTCTTTTATTATCTCTTTAGATATTATGAGTAGATAAACCCCCAATGCTAGGGGGTGTCCTTAATTTCAATTGTAATGACAATTTGTTCTTATTATCAGTAATTTCATGGTTTTTTCATTATCATCTTTTTATATAATGTTCTTAATGCAAACATGTATTGGAAAATAGGGTTTTGATTTATGGTTAACTTTAGGTCGGAAAAACCACCGTTACCGCTTTTATATAAAAATACTTAATTAATATCATCAAGGAATTGAGATATTAATTTGTAACCGTATAACTTCTGATAAAACAAAGGGCTTGGTATTCTCTCTATACAGCTAAGGAATTTGGGTATAAAGAGAATAACAAATGGTTTTCTTTAAAGGAATTTTGGAAAACAAATCTCAAAGACGGTGATGATATGATTTAGGATTGATCTGGCTAATATTAAGATTATTGTTATTACGTTCGATTTCACACACCTATCCCTAGCATTATTCTAATCTTTGTGAAATACACCTTATTTAATTAGTGAGTATTTTAATTCGTATATTATAATTTTGCAACCAACATTGAAACAAACCAAGGAGTTTTGGTTCAATTGAATTTGTTAAAACACTTAAATTTCTGCGCAGTCCTCAAGAGATCGACACTGAGGATAACCCCAATTATTACTACATCGAAAAAATAGTACACTTGCTATAATTTTCCGATCAGCGCACGTGAGGTTGCACATCTTGCAGAGGATATATGATGCGGAGCTCTCAGCGACATATTAGGCTGCTGGTGACGAGGCAGAGGTTGATATACATAGAGAGAAGGTGTTGAGATGTTACTTGCTATATTTGATAGGCACTCAGCTATTTGTGGGCACGAGCTCGACCTACACCAACGTCTTTTACCTGATGTACTTATCTGACATTGCACGTGTCTGTGAGTACAATTGTGGAGCGGCTACACTGGCCTACATCTACCACCGACTAGGAGAGGGATGCCTGTGGAAGGCGAGGACTGTGACGAGAAGTTGTACCCTCTTAGTGGTAACAAACTTTTATCCTTCTACATTTTCTCAAAGTTTATTATATATTTGTGATAGTATGTTTGATCACCGTGTTTATTTTTCAGGGTTGGATACTACATCACTTCCTTGATATTATTAGTTGGGGAGAGATGCACGGTTACACTGAGGATATGCCGCGTACCAGAGCCTACACCCCCATTAGAGGAGCCAGATGCCGGATCCTTACAGGCGCTGTCTTGATCGCATGGCTGCTGAGGACATCCACTACGAATGTTATGCTGATCACCGTGAGACGGTTCCGTTTAATGAGATCGTACTATATTCTGGATGGTTGGCTTCCAGTTCGACCATCATTATCTGCTATCTTCTGAAACGCGTCATGCGTCAGTTCGGCTACCAGCAGACCATACCTCTCAACCTTTCTAACTTCGCTCCTATCTCTATGACCCGTCGACAGCTAGATGAGGTCATTACAGACTGGGAGCACCACTTGGTTCCTGCCGAGGCTCGGTCTACCACATTAGAGAGGGACTGGAGCTGCGTCGACGTGTACATCACCTGGTACTACAGAGTGTCGCACCCATTCATGCTTCCCACCGCACCTGGATCACCCTTCAGACCAGTCCACAAGGTGATTTTGCGGGCTCATCAGGCTCAGATGGACCACACTCAGGATGTTCTTCCTTGGTGTCGTGAGATAGCTGACATGGCACGGGAAGGCATTGCTGATGGTTTCTTCCTTGAGGGGTCTGATGGCCTGCGTCTTATGGAGGGTATCGTTAGTGTGTTAGAGGCATTTTTGTATCGTAGAAACCATTCCAGGACAGGTGAGGCACTAGACGGTAGAGGCAAAGTAGCCAGTAGATGGCGTGATGGACGCGGAGGCGAGGCCATAGGCAGCAGAGAGGCGCAGGATGATGTACGACACACACACTAGTGATGCCGACAGATTTACTTCATATATGTATTTTGATTTCATTTTTGCACGAGGATTAGATATATGTATTTGACATTATTGGCCGACGACGATTTATACTATGTTTATTTTTTATGTACTATTTACTTATTGCCTTTAAATCTCATTACTTTGATTGACTAGAATTGGGTTTTCCATTGTTGTTATAAAAATTGAGTTTTGGAATGAAATGTATGTGATTTTAAAAAATAGCAGACTATTCCATAGGTGCATCTACAAAACACTCTATTTTAACACGTTCCGTAGATGCACCTACGGAATGAAACAATTTTTTTGAAAAAAAAAAGGTGCTTCTGGATGTACATCTACGGAAGCAGGGGCATAATTGGAATTTCTCTAGGTGGCTAAGAGATTCAAGGGGTCTATTGAAAAATTCTCTAATATAATTGCATTTAATCTCTCTACAATAATTTTAAGCGATTCATTTTGATTTTGATTTAGAAATATTGAAAATAGTCTTTTGATTTTAATGTTAATTTGGAAACATTGCAAGTAGTCATTAAGAGTGAAATAAATAGATGGTAGCTGACGTGAGTTTCAAAAAAATCTCTTCATACCCTCGGCAATTGTTAGAAAAAAATTTCAGAGTATAGTATTTCGGTATTAATGTTTAAAAATGTAGAATAGGTTAAAAAATCTTAATAAATCTGGAAACGAAAAAAAATAAAAAAAAGTCGTTCGCCATTCAAAGGCCGAACTCATGAGGCCCAAAAAGTTTTCGTTTGGCCATTCTTTGGACGAACCCACAGGGTCCAAAAATTCCTTTCATTCGTTCGGCCATTCATTGGACGAAAGTATGGCATTTTGGGACATTATTTTTAAAGTGTGACATTTTAAGAAATTTATTTCAATATTGTGGTATATAGAGAAAAAAAATCGTATGATGAAGATCACTTCTTCATGGTCTAATCACAATTGTCACACAACTTCACACAAGACAACTTTTCAATTATGGTTATTTTACAACCTTAAATCTTTCTTCTATAGATGCTAACTAAAGTTTTAGGTTCAAATACACAATTTATAAATCCTAAAATCTTACACTCATAGTCTTTGACCAATTTTATTGTTGAAGTGTATAAATGTGAATCTATGTGTTTGCTAGTCAATAAGTGATTTAAAAAGATAAAACTTATGGATAGTAAATATGCAAGTTAACTAGTAGCTACCTAACTTTGTTGATGACAATACTTGAAGTCAAGTAAATACTGAAGATAGCTCAAGCGGTCAAAGAAGTACAAGATGGTTGATCAAACTATTTTAGTTTAATAACTTTCAAGTGAAGACTTAGGTTTCAAATATCACTAGTGATTTTACCCTTTCAAACTCACAAATGATGGAAATTAAGTTGAAGATATCTCAATCCTCATTAAGAATATTCGAAACTCTTGTGTGATGTTAAAGTCAAAGATAATAATGCCAAGACTTGAAACTTTAGAGTGCGAAAAAGAGAGAGTGTGAAAGCTCGTTTGGTCGTACCTATTTGAGTGACCAGTGTCTTGTAAAGACACAAAGAATTTTTTTAAAATATTATGCCTAAATCACACACATACTAAAAACATTGAGAAACCTCTTACTTTTTCAATTAAATCACCAAAAAATTGTTTTTGAGGCCTAGTCAGTTGATTAAGGGGTTGTCTGATTAATTATGGGACTTTTTTAAAATGTCTAATTGATTAAATTTATAGCCTAATCAATTAGATGATGCCTAATCGAGTCTATAATCAATTATGAGAGTCTCTTAATGATTGATAATGACTCTATATCAAAAATCTTCCATTTAGGTCTTAATAATTAATTATTTGAGGTGCTTAATCGACTATTCTAATCTATTAAGAGAGTTAAAAGGTCCGTAGATTATTTCCATATTTTTACCATGCATTGTCCTGTAAATAGAGAGCTTTTATATCAATTTTTTTACATCCAATAAATGTGAGAAACCTCCTGATCGATAAAATAGCAAGTGTACTATTTTGCCTCTGTAGTAATAAAGAGAAAATTCCCCGAATGTCGATCTCAAGGACTGCGTGATATTATAGAGTTATTTTGAATTCAATTAAACAAAAAGCCTTGAGGGTTTTAGTTTGGAAATTATGAATTAAAATGCAGATAAACTTAAAAAGATTGATTTGGCCAAATATGAGTAACATGTCAGGGTAGGTGTGTGCATTAACATGTAACAATTCTGAATCCTTGTTTCATAACAAAATCCAACTTATCAATTATCAGTTCTTAAGGGTGTTTGCTCCTAAGTTCTTAGTGGACAAACCTTTTAACATTTTATCCTAATCCCAAAGTCCTTCGAAATTAGTGATGAAATCAAGCATTATTATTATCAAGAATGTTCCGGTTACTACAGGGTATCTGTCATACCCCAAAATTTGCCCATACTATTTCTCCTATTCAAATTCAAATCAATACACAAAGTTCCAAGACACACTCTCCTAAGCGAGGCTCAGAAACTAGGGTTTGGTTTGTTCAAAGGAGAATCAATGAATCAATGGCTCCAAGGCATCCCATATGGCTCAATATGCCTCACATGACCTCTATGACAAGTATCAAGTCTCAGCTCAAATGATTGGTCACTCAATTGATCAGAAAATCAACAGTCGACTAGGTTGACCTAAAAGTCAACTGTGGGCAAAGTGAAGTCAAAACTCCTGATTTTTTGTCAAGATCCTCATATTGAAGTATCATTCACCATTTGATCAAGAATTGATCATGGTTCATCAAGGAAAGATCAGAAATTAACAATTCAAAAAGTTTCTAAATTAGGGTTTTGTATAGGAAAAGTCAACTGAACTTTGACCAGCCATAACTCTCACATGGAACGTCAGAAAATTCCCATCCAAAGCTCATTTTGAAGGAAATTTGATTCTCTACAAAATTGACTCTCACATGCCAAGTCCAAAAATGCTTCATTTGAGAGATATGGACTAAAACATTATAGGTCCTTTTCAAAAGTCAACAAAAAGACATATTTTTTAAAAGGACATAAAATGAGAATGGAAAAGGATTTTGATATGAGACCAAGGGCACTGGTTAGAGGACTCCCTAAGGTTTCTAAAAAGTCCTAGAACACTTCCATATCCCAAAAATTGAGAGAGATAGGTCTTGTCAAAGTTGAGCTATTTTGGAGGGAAAGATGTGAAGGAATTTGAATATTTTTGCAAATGGGCCCAAGTTTTTTTAATCCAATCTTGTTTCCCAAGCATCCAAGAGTTCCAAATCTGAAGGCCACGAAAATTTGATAAATCTTTGATTTTATGTGAATTTTTATTTATAAAAATCATAATTTAAATCAAGTATTTGAAGAAAATTTGAAAAGATATGATTTGCCTCTAATTCCAATTAGAATCAATCATGAATAAAGACTATATTTGATGTAGAATTCGTGAAAAGCAAGACTTGGAGAAAAAAGATTGAGATTGGCTAGTTTTGGAAAGATTTAAGAATCAAATTTCTTCAAATTTCCAATCAATAATTCAAAGGAGATTTCTTCTTATTTTCTTGACCTAATGCATTCCTATAAATGCCCCAAACAATTCAGAAACAAGGAGGGACAAAATTCTGCAGCCAGAGAACATCAAATCCGAGCCTTGAAAATAGAAGAAAACTCAAAGATCGAAATCAAGTTTAGAGGCCAATTCAAGAGTCTTTGTTGATTCCAATACGTCCCCGGAGGTTCACTGAAGCTGTTTCAATTATCACACGCAAGCCAAACACTCGGAATCGAACTCCATAACCAACGGTTTGTCCGATTCTTCTTTCCTTCGATTACCGTTTTTTATGCATCATACATGAAATTAAGTGTCATAATTATGTTTACCATGATGTTATGATGGATCCTGGAAGTTTAATCGCATTAATACGTTCATACGAGTCATCCGCCATTGATGAACCTTCGAGCTCCGATTTAGGGCTTTCTGTTTAAGCCAAAATTGGAACAAATTGATATCCTATTCATGATCAGGGATGTTGGACGATCCTCCTGATGAGGTCGCGCCAAATTTTCATGTTGTTTTGGAGGTTCCAAGTTTTTGCAGGTATAATAGGTCGAAGTCTTTTACAGCCATCCACAAAAAAGCGCTGTAAAAAGAATACTGCAAAAATTCGTTGAAGAAGATGATGCGTTGGCATCATCCCATTGGCCAATTTCAAAGGAAATTTGGCGCGCGTGTGTTTATGAAGAGCCAGGGGATCCGGTACGACTCAGCCTCGGGCGTATGATGCTTCTCTCCTTCATCAGCCGTTGGATCTTCATCCAATCTCATCAAACGCACGTCAGGACGCAGGTGCATGGTGGACCACACAAGCGAGCCACACAGGATCATTCAGCTAAGTTTCCAAATTTTTTTGTTTTTAATTATACAATCCTTTTATTTATATTTATATATGTATGTTTTTATTTATTCCTTTCCCTTTTATTTATTAAAAAAAACTATACATAGTTTTCAAAACCTTTTTTTTCTAATAATAATAATAATATTTATTTTCTTTAATATATTTATTCATTTAAATTAGTACATTCATTTCTTATATTCTTATTTATTTATTTATAACAATTAATGTTTATTTATTTAAATTATATTATTATTATATTATTTTCTTAATATTATATGTATTTATTTTAATTACATTTATTCAAAAATTCATATATGTTTTATCTTAATTCATAAAAAATATTTCTTTGCATTCGATTTTATTTTCTTATCCTGATTTAATTAATTAGGTCGCGAGACCAATAATTAATTAAATCATTTCTATTTTCTTATTCATACCCTAATCAGGGTTTACGAACATTCCAATACACTGAATATTGTCTTTTGTGCCTTGCCTTTTCAGGGTTAGCAACAGGATTTTGCCTCTGATTACAAACCCTATCAGATCAAATTCAAAGCTGAGTCTTTATCTATTGATTTTAATTTCATTTGTCTTTTATTTGTGATTAGGGTTAGTCGTATTTGCCTCTGAATCAATAATGCACTCACCCATTTTTTTGTTTATTCTTTCTTTTCCAATCTTCAGGGTTTGTCAATTGCCAAAGCTACGAGTATCAGTAACCCTAAACCCTAAACTCTAATATTTTCTGTTTTAATTGTTGTTTATTATTCCGCTGGTTTCAATTCCCCTCTCCTCCGCTGGTTTCAATTTCCCTTCCCCTTTATTGCTTTATATACTGCGTGGTTAGTAATTTAGGGAGTGCAAATTTAAACTGAATTAGAGTCACTAATTACAAGATAAATAACTGAATTGAACCACATGATTGATGCACACACACACTCTTTTGGGGTAACCTCTCTGTTGCCTTGTTGCTTGTTGTCTTGTTGCCTGTTGCCTTTGTGTTTTTTGCAGAATAAGCCATGTCCCTCGAATACGAGGATACCTCAGCCATGCTGCCTCGATAAATAAAGGTCATGCGACCCTAAATGATGCTGCCTTCGATACACAAATATGACCTCGACCCTCGGAAGTTGCCTACGGAAAAGGCTGAGGTATCCTCTGGTTGCCTACGAATAAGGCTTATTCTGATCCTTACCTTAGACTACCTGCCCTTCTATGGCATGGGACAGTCTTATGGCAAAGGATGTTTCGACGACCCTTCAACCTCCAAACGAAAGGCTTCCTGCCCACTTATGGCAAGGATTGACCCTTTCATTCTGAAAGGCTAAAAAGAGACCTATCATCTGAGTTTAAGGTAATTGCCCCTAATTGCCTTGCCATGCTCTATTTTCTATATTCTTTCTCAAAATTCTTCAAAAACTGGCTACGCTCATTTACGAGCTAAAGTCCATTTTTCCTCTTTCATCTACATTTTCTGAAAACGAGCAAGCAAAGCAATTAAGAGCCCATGGAAAACCATGGATGCAAAGGGTGCCTTACACCTTCCCTTTGCATAATTACCCCCCGAACTCAAATCTTTTTAAAAGGTGTTTTTCTGTTTCTTTTAGCCTTTGTGAATTTGTTTGGATAAAATAAAAGTCGGTGGCGACTCATGCTTAACCGCGACATTTTCGATTATAAAAGTCAGTTCACCGTATTACAGAACTGGCGACTCTACTCGGGATTTTTCGATAAAAAGAGGGGTTACCTTAAAGGTTTAGGATCACTTAATTGTATTATACTGTTTGCTTTGCTTGCTTTATTTTTCAGGGCTGTTTTGGGAATTAACTGAAGGACGAATCCTACACCCGAATTCAAGTACATCTAAGATAGGAAGTGGCATAGTCATGGCGACCTCCTTCATGTATGTGGAGGATTGATCAATATGAGAGTTCACGCTTAAGTTAGGCCTCTATGGGTGTTTGCATGCTTCTCTTGTATGAGGGAGGTTCGTGCGGATGTCCGTGGGTGAGTCGGAGCATAAGGACCTTTAGTTACCTTTAACCCATCTTGACTTTTAGGAACGTAGTGGGGGGACTACTCTTGATGTATGTTGAGAGCATAGTCGCTACCCGATACTACAACTCAGATAGGTTCTTTCTCAAAGTATCATTGCATGGTATGTATGTATCATGTTCGAGGGTTCTTTAGGAGGACTGACAATTCTGGGTAACTCGGTAGAACCCGTTGCTGATATCATCCTTATCCATAGAAATACCCTTGGGAAGGACACCTGATCAGACTCCATGCAAGCCTTAAGCCAAAAATTATGTGACTTGTGTGACTTGTTTGTGTTTGCTGCTAACCTTCGTTTCTTTGCAGGTTTTGTTAAAAGGACTTGTTCGTCCTTACTATCTCCCACTATGCCTAATGAACTGCATTCGCATAACATCATGACATCATAAGCATAACATAATTAACTAACCCTTTCAAGGATCTTAGGAATTTAGGGCGCGCAATTTCAGGTGCTCTTATCAAGGACTGATTTCCTAATCAAGGGGCAAGAGGATTTATTTTCCTCTGGCCACACACCTTCCAATTCAAAGACTCATACCTAGCAAGGGGCAAGAGGATTTATTTTCCTCTAGCCACGTACCTTCCAATTCAGAAGTATCCCGAATCAGAGGCGATGACCCACTCGATATGGTGAGCTTGGTTCTCAAAGAAAGACGTTCAAAGACAAAATTCAGAATTCTTCAGACAAAGACGCGACCAAATCATTTTCTAAATGTTGCTAACTAAATTCCTAAAGATCCTTGAAAATATTGCATTTGTACTCATAACATCGCATAACAGGTTCCTCACAACAGGCATCTCATCCTCTCTTGTTGTTTACTTCAGCACAAATGGATTTCGAGCAATCAGTCAAACACCTCCAGGCTCAGAACATCCGATCCCAAACTTTGATTCTGAACTCAGCCAAGGGGCAAGAAGAATTGAAGGCACTCCTATTCTTGGGGTACAATTACAATGCGAGATGCGCTAATTATTCGAACAATCCTGGTTATGGTGTAAAGGATGGTAGACCGTTGAAGCGTGCGATTAAAGATTTAATCATGACACTCAAATCAGAAAAGACCACGACAATGAAGTCACGACAACTGAGTCACGACAACAAAGTCACGACAACTGAGTCACGATAACAAAGTCACGACAACTGAGTCACGATAATGGAATCACGACAACTGAGTCACGACGACAAAGTCACGACAACTGAGTCACGATAATGGAATCATGACAACTGAGTCACGATAATGGAATCACGACAACTGAGTCACGACGACAAATTCACGACAACTGAGTCACGATAATGGAATCACGACAACTGAGTCACGATAATGGAATCACGATAGCTGAGTCACGACGACAAAGTCACGACAACTGAGTCACGATAATGGAATCACGACAACTGAGTCACGACAACAAAGTCATGACAACTGAGTCACGATAATGGAATCACGACAACAAAGTCACGACAACTGAGTCACGATAATGGAATCACGACAACTGAGTCACAACAATCAATTCACTCATATGATCCAGACGCTCAGGGCAATTGAGCCAACGAATTCTAACACCTACACTCCTGACTATAAACCCAATGCGAGGTGCGCGTACCATTACAACAGTCTTGGACATTACACAAACAATTGTTGGACATTAAAGAATAAGATTCAAGATCTGATCAATGACGGAGAAATCAAATCCAACCCTCCTAAAACCCCTGTGGTGATTACCGCTCCTATGCCTAAGTCATGACAAGACTGATTCACGTCTAGACGGACAAACTTTTGGATCATTAGATCTACTTTCATTTGCAAGTTTCTTTTCTGTTTGTTTAAACATTTGACTCATGATAGACATTATCTGTTTTAATAATCACCATTAGTGCATTGCATATATTTGTCTTGAATAAATTATTTCGCTATCACTCATTTTAAAATATGTCTCTACTTTGCATATGTTTTGTGATACTCGACTCCTACTAAAGCTGTTTGCCTTTTGAGGGAGGATGACGAAAACGATACCACAACCTCATATAGTATGCTTTTGAGCGGACTATGCTGACGATGTACAGGCATTGTTTCAATTCCTAAACAGTGGAGATATAAGGATGTTAATCCCTCGTCAACCCCTTTGAGCCAAAGAAGTAGAAGTTTCTTTCTTGTACTAATTAAAACCCTTGATCATAACCTGGGGCAGGGTAGTTCCCAGTTAATTTGGCTGTGCATTCTATTTTAAGAGAATCATTCAGTACACCTTTCAACAAAGGTTTCAATCACAAGCGTTCATCCGCACACATACAAGAAGTGTTGGAGATGTCAATCAAAAGCCAATAATGGCTCATCAATCATTAAGCAAGGCAGTCAATATCTTTCAAAAAAAAACGAATGAATGGAAAACATATATACAAAGAAAAGCCTGCTAAGTGAAAAATCAAAGACTTAGGCAAAACTCAAGGCATCCCGCTGACTGTAAGCTCAAAATAGACAGTTCAAGCAAAAGTTAGGGATATCAAAAAGATAAAAAGAGAAGTCAATAAGTTCCTGAACAACACAAAGTTGTGGCTACCAAAAGGAAGAAATGACTGCCATCTCAAAAGTTCTCTTTGTTTGTGAACCATCATCATTATCAAAGGTGCAAATCCAAAAGTCTCTTGAAACCTGAATGCATAAGTTGAAATTAACTGAGTTTAGGACTGAAGATCATCACGAAGAGGGGTGGGTACAATCAAATTTTGAGCCTTTATCCTTTGTTTCTTAAACCGTGAACCAAGCCACGCTACAACCCTTGAAAGTCCTAACTGAAGCGTGGTTAGTTCGAAAGCATACTGTTGTAACAAAGGTATCCTGACTCCTTAAGGATCATCACAAATGCTGAGTTGGTATTTCATTTTTACAAACATCACATTGTTACAAATATCATGTTTTTACAAATAGCACGCTTTTTACATCTCTTGTTTTAATGATTTTTCAAAACTCAAGACAAATGTATGCATTGCATCTCATGAATTCATTATTAAACAAATTCTGCTACATAATTTCAAATGTTGGCAACAGGAAGAATTTGCACAGGGTACAACTAATGACTGAAAGTTATCCCGACAGACAATGTTACTCCAAGAAGCAATGTCTCTTATGTATACAAGGGGCACAACACATTTTTCCAATCAATCTGGGGCAATCAAGTCAAGATCCCAAGAATCTCTCAAAAGCCAAACAGTCAAAGTCACATCCCAAGTGAGTTTCAAACTATGTCCCGATCAATCCGGGGCAACCAAGTCAAGATTCCAAGAATCTCTTAAAGATGCCAAAAACAATCAGGGGCATGCATCCAAGTAAATCGGAATCTATTTCCAATCAACAGGGGGCATTGTCCTGGGCTTACGATTACTAGGGGCATGTCGCCTACAATATACACTTCATAAAGTCCTCGCGAGGTGAATCTCTTCAAGTTTCTACTAGCAGGGGCAAATCTATGAAAGTCCAGTTTGACATCTTGATCAATACTCAGTAGGGTGTCCTAAATCGAATGGTAGTTACTACAATACTGGGGGCAATTTTCAAGACACCCATGTCTCCCCACAGAGCCGGGTTCACAAGATCATATCCCCACAGAGTAATCCTCAAAGAAGATATCTTTGAACACACTCGTCCTGACAAAGACATGGCTCCCCACTAGAGTTTACATCTTCAACACCACCGGTTCTCCGACACGTTGCTCTTCTCCAACATGGCTTACTAATATCTTTATCTCCAGTCAGGGTACATCAAGTTACTATTCATCCCCAAGCAAAAATCATAAATCCCCAGCTTATGTCTTCAAAATAAGATCAGACATCAAAGTCACAATGATACAGAGATTTATTTTCTCAGAACAATATTAGTCATACATCATATATATCACATACATATTCATACATCGCATACATCACTTCATGATACATAGCATATAAGTTTCTCATTTATTTTAAGAAACTCATTACATAACACATGCATCACGACATTGCATAAAAACTTGCTATGTCTATTGCAGGATACAGACAAACGAACAAAATCTCCAACTTTCCAAGATCTAATTCAGTTACTACGAACAGTACTGACACGATCAACATTAAAAGATCTAATTCTATCATCACGAACGGTGTAGACACGATCATCTTCCAATATCTAATTCATTTACCACGAACGGTAATGACACAGTCATTTTCAAAGATCTAATTCAGTTACTACGAACGGTACTGACACGGTCAACTCTCAGAGATCTAATTCTATCATCACGAACGGTGTAGACACGATCACTGACCTTCCCAGTCTAATTCAGTTACTACGAACAGTGCTGACACGACAAGAGAATCTAATTCTATCATCACGAACGATGTAGACACGATTATCTCTCCAAGATCTAATTCGGTTACTACGAACGGTACTGACACGATCAACTCTCAGAGATCTAATTCCATCATCACGAACGGTGTGGACACGATCAATTGTTTCCTAAGTCTAATTCAGTTATTACGAACGGTACTGACACGACAAAAAGATCTAATTCTATCATCACGAACGGTGTAGACACGATCATCTTCCAAAGTCTAATTCAGTTACTACGAACAGTGCTGACGCGAACAACTCTCCTAAAATCTAATTCATCTACTATACGATCAACATTCAAACAATTACTTCTCAAACACTTCAGTCCCGACACCTGGATGGCATCTTTAAGCCCATCTCCAACAAATATTCCTCAATACAAAAAACGTCAACCTAACGCACGGTTTTTCAGACATCTACGGATGCAATTTGGATTAGTCCAACGCACGACTCATCCATCAACCTGACGCACGGTTTTCCAGACATCTAAGGATGCAATTTGGATCAGTCTAACGCACGACTTATCCATCAACCTAACGCACGGTTTTCCGGACATCTGAGGATGCAATTGAGAATAGTCCAGAGCACGATTTATTCTCCGACCTAACGCACGGTTTTCCAGACATCTGAGGATGCAATTAAGAATGATCTAACGCATGATTTATTCTTCAGCCTAACATACGGCTTTTCCAGACATCTGATGATGCAAACTAGAAACAGTCTAACATACGACATATTCTAATTCTCGAGCTTATCAAGTCAGATGGCATCTTTAAGCCCATCTCCGACAAAAGTCCCTACTTCAGCTAGGGCAAATTTCTTGGTATTCTAGTGTTCAATCATCTTCCACCTTCAGATACCGACTGGCATACTAACCACTCTACATCTTCAGGTTTAAGATAATTGAACAGGGGCAGCTGTCATACCCCAAAATTTTCCCATACTATTTCTCCTATTCAAATTCAAATCAATACACAAAGTTCCAAGACACACTCTCCTAAGCGAGGCTCAGAAACTAGGGTTTGGTTTGTTCAAAGGAGAATCAATGAATCAATGGCTCCAAGGCATCCCATATGGATAAATATGCCTCACATGACCTCTATGACAAGTATCAAGTCTCAGCTCAAATGATTGGTCACTCAATTGATCAGAAAATCAACAGTCGACTAGGTTGACCTAAAAGTCAACTGTGGGCAAAGTGAAGTCAAAACTCCTGATTTTTTGTCAAGATCCTCATATTGAAGTATCATTCACCATTTGATCAAGAATTGATCATGGTTCATCAAGGAAAGATCAGAAATTAACAATTCAAAAAGTTTCTAAATTAGGGTTTTGTATAGGAAAAGTCAACTGAACTTTGACCAGCCATAACTCTCACATGGAACGTCAGAAAATTCCCATCCAAAGCTCATTTTGAAGGAAATTTGATTTTCTACAAAATTGACTCTCACATGCCAAGTCCAAAAATGCTTCATTTGAGAGATATGGACTAAAACATTATAGGTCCTTTTCAAAAGTCAACAAAAGACATATTTTTTAAAAGGACATAAAATGAGAATGGAAAAGGATTTTGATATGAGACCAAGGGCACTGGTTAGAGGTCTCCCTAAGGTTTCTAAAAAGTCCTAGAACACTTCCATATCCCAAAAATTGAGAGAGATAAGTCTTGTCAAAGTTGAGCTATTTTGGAGGGAAAGATGTGAAGGAATTTGAATATTTTTGCAAATGGGCCCAAGTTTTTTTAATCCAATCTTGTTTCCCAAGCATCCAAGAGTTCCAAATCTGAAGGCCACGAAAATTTGATAAATCTTTGATTTTATGTGAATTTTTATTTATAAAAATCATAATTTAAATCAAGTATTTGAAGAAAATTTGAAAAGATATGATTTGCCTCTAATTCCAATTAGAATCAATCATGAATAAAGACTATATTTGATGTAGAATTCGTGAAAAGCAAGACTTGGAGAAAAAAGATTGAGATTGGCTAGTTTTGGAAAGATTTAAGAATCAAATTTCTTCAAATTTCCAATCAATAATTCAAAGGAGATTTCTTCTTATTTTCTTGACCTAATGCATTCCTATAAATGCCCCAAACAATTCAGAAACAAGGAGGGACAAAATTCTGCAGCCAGAGAACATCAAATCCGAGCCTTGAAAATAGAAGAAAACTCAAAGATCGAAATCAAGTTTAGAGGCCAATTCAAGAGTCTTTGTTGATTCCAATACGTCCCTGGAGGTTCACTGAAGCTGTTTCAATTATCGCACGCAAGCCAAACACTCGGAATCGAACTCCATAACCAACGGTTTGTCCGATTCTTCTTTCCTTCGATTACCGTTTTTTATGCATCATACATGAAATTAAGTGTCATAATTATGTTTACCATGATGTTATGATGGATCCTGGAAGTTTAATCGCATTAATACGTTCATACGAGTCATCCGCCATTGATGAACCTTCGAGCTCCGATTTAGGGCTTTCTGTTTAAGCCAAAATTGGAACAAATTGATATCCTATTCATGATCAGGGATGTTGGACGATCCTCCTGATGAGGTCGCGCCAAATTTTCATGTTGTTTTGGAGGTTCCAAGTTTTTGCAGGTATAATAGGTCGAAGTCTTTTACAGCCATCCACAAAAAAGCGCTGTAAAAAGAATACTGCAAAAATTCGGTGAAGAAGATGATGCGTTGGCATCATCCCATTGGCCAATTTCAAAGGAAATTTGGCGCGCGTGTGTTTATGAAGAGCCAGGGGATCCGGTACGACTCAGCCTCGGGCGTATGATGCTTCTCTCCTTCATCAGCCGTTGGATCTTCATCCAATCTCATCAAACGCACGTCAGGACGCAGGTGCATGGTGGACCACACAAGCGAGCCACACAGGATCATTCAGCTAAGTTTCCAAATTTTTTTGTTTTTAATTATACAATCCTTTTATTTATATTTATATATGCATGTTTTTATTTATTCCTTTCCCTTTTATTTATTAAAAAAAAACTATACATAGTTTTCAAAACCTTTTTTTTCTAATAATAATAATAATATTTATTTTCTTTAATATATTTATTCATTTAAATTAGTACATTCATTTCTTATATTCTTATTTATTTATTTATAACAATTAATGTTTATTTATTTAAATTATATTATTATTATATTATTTTCTTAATATTATATGTATTTATTTTAATTACATTTATTCAAAAATTCATATATGTTTTATCTTAATTCATAAAAAATATTCCTTTGCATTCGATTTTATTTTCTTATCCTGATTTAATTAATTAGGTCGCGAGACCAATAATTAATTAAATCATTTCTATTTTCTTATTCATACCCTAATCAGGGTTTACGAACATTCCAATACACTGAATATTGTCTTTTGTGCCTTGCCTTTTCAGGGTTAGCAACAGGATTTTGCCTCCGATTACAAACCCTATCAGATCAAATTCAAAGCTGAGTCTTTATCTATTGATTTTAATTTCATTTGTCTTTTATTTGTGATTAGGGTTAGTCGTATTTGCCTCTGAATCAATAATGCACTCACCCATTTTTTGTTTATTCTTTCTTTTCCAATCTTCAGGGTTTGTCAATTGCCAAAGCTACGAGTATCAGTAACCCTAAACCCTAAACTCTAATATTTTCTGTTTTAATTGTTGTTTATTATTCCGCTGGTTTCAATTCCCCTCTCCTCCGCTGGTTTCAATTTCCCTTCCCCTTTATTGCTTTATATACTGCGTTGTTAGTAATTTAGGGAGTGCAAATTTAAACTGAATTAGAGTCACTAATTACAAGATAAATAACTGAATTGAACCACATGATTGATGCACACACGCACTCTTTTGGGGTAACCTCTCTGTTGCCTTGTTGCCTGTTGCCTTGTTGCCCGTTACCTTTGTGTTTTTTGCAGAATAAGCCATGTCCCTCGAATACGAGGATACCTCAGCCATGCTGCCTCGATAAATAAAGGTCATGCGACCCTAAATGATGCTGCCTTCGATACACAAATATGACCTCGACCCTCGGAAGTTGCCTACGGAAAAGGCTGAGGTATCCTCTGGTTGCCTACGAATAAGGCTTATTCTGATCCTTACCTTAGACTACCTGCCCTTCTATGGCATGGGACAGTCTTATGGCAAAGGATGTTTCGACGACCCTTCAACCTCCAAACGAAAGGCTTCCTGCCCACTTATGGCAAGGATTGACCCTTTCATTCTGAAAGGCTAAAAAGAGACCTATCATCTGAGTTTAAGGTAATTGCCCCTAATTGCCTTGCCATGCTCTATTTTCTATATTCTTTCTCAAAATTCTTCAAAAACTGGCTACGCTCATTTACGAGCTAAAGTCCATTTTTCCTCTTTCATCTACATTTTCTGAAAACGAGCAAGCAAAGCAATTAAGAGACCATGGAAAACCATGGATGCAAAGGGTGCCTTACACCTTCCCTTTGCATAATTACCCCCCGAACTCAAATCTTTTTAAAAGGTGTTTTTCTGTTTCTTTTAGCCTTTCTGAATTTGTTTGGATAAAATAAAAGTCGGTGGCGACTCATGCTTAACCGCGACATTTTCGATTATAAAAGTCAGTTCACCGTATTACAGTATCCCTAGTCCTAGGTGATATTTACTATAGTCTAATGGTATAAAAACCCTAACAATGGAGGTTCATCCTATTTGTTAGTCATATATCAATCCTGTTGGTCCGACGAGGAAAGCTTAAGCTTCACCCTCAATCTTATAATTCTTCGTGTGCCAAAAAGATCCCTAATTCATCTTGAAAACTCTCCTAAATAGTGAAGACTCACTTATGTTGGTTGGAAATCCCAAAAACACCCTTGCAGGCCAACCACTAATAAAATAGGAAAAAATCATTGAAATCAGCGTCATCACCCAACACGGGCTGTGTTGTGCAACACGAGCACCCGTGTTGGCCCCTGTCATCTTTGTTTTTCTTGTTAAGTCCCAGGATGTGCAACACGGGTACCCGTGTTGCACCATTGACTTCCTTTGTTTGAAAACATCGCACCCATCTCTCTTCCTGACATGGCCCGTGTTAAGCAACACGGCCACCCGTGTCAGGCCTCCTGAAACATGCTTTCTGAACTTCCTTCAAAACTCCGAGTTTTGCACTGATTTATTTCGATTTCTCCATATGAGCTTGAAAACATTAAAGCATATAACCACGCATAAAATGAAGAAGAAAAACATAAAATGCTTTACTAAATAATTCAAAGATGACAGAAATCAATCGAAAACTAAACGTGTAAAAAACACCGATCACCTCCCTTTTCATTTCTCTCGTCACCTCTCTAAATCACTCATATTTTCTCATATTTTTTAGTTATAGTGCTCTAAGTGTTCTTGAGTCTAGTGAAGAATATAGTTTTGGGTGAGGGTAAAATTTTAAATTTACCAAGAGTAGATTTTTCTCTTGAGTAAATAATTCTTCCTTAGGTAGTTGTTATTTTGGTTGGGAGATAAACCATTTAAAAAGCTTTTGTTTGTATTTAAGGATTTATCTTAGTCTCCGTTTGGTTCGTGAGCTCCATCATCGAAGAAGAAACTCTATTTTACTTCATGAAGATCAACCAGAGAGAATGTCCATAATGGCTTGAGTTCAACTCGATTAAAAGCTCTATTGATTTGAGATTAGTCCAGTGAAAATCTTTATTGATTTATGAGTTTAGCCTGGTGTAAAAAATTAGAAAATTTGAGACCAACCCGATAAAAATCTCGGTTCGTGGTCAGCGAGTGTAAAACCCCAGTTCAACTTAGAAGATAGTCAACTCAAAACTTCATCTTGGTTGGAGATCAACTTGTGCAAAATTTGTGTTTGGTATGGAGACTTACTGCTTCAAGCCTTGTCCTTTGTTTGGTTTGGAGACTAACCGCTTCAAGCTTTGTTTATTATTTGGATAGAAGTTAGTATGATGCTTCATTTCTTTGTATAAAGGGGTTCATGGTCAAGCTCTCAAGCATAGTGGATACACCAAAGAGGACTTTTATAAATACACCTCCACCTTTTAATGGTGATTGGTTTGAATTGTGGAAAGCTAGATTTAAAATATCCACTCAAAGTTTTATTTTGAATTGTGGAAAATAATAATCAATGGTTCGTTTATGCCTACTCACTATGTTAATGGTGAAGTAGTAGATAAACTTGATTTCCTTTGGACCGTAGTAGAAAAGAGAAAGTTCGAAATTAATTTAAAAGCAAAGACTTTTTGGTTATGTCTTTAAATGAAAATCAATTTCTTTATGTATATATTTGTAATTCTACCAAGGAAATGTGGAACACTCTTGAAATGATATAGGGAGTAACTAGAAGTATCAAACAAGAAGGAATGAACACACGAGACGAAGAAGACAAATGTAAATGTTACTTTCACAAATGTTTTTCAATCTTGGTAATCATGTTAGAACTTTCGTCACAAACAAATACCTAAGAGTTAAGAATTGGAATCTGAAACTATATCCAATTCTTAAATGGAAAAATGAGAATGTTTACGATTTTTGAGAAAAATCCAAGAAGAAAGAAATTATCAATAAATTAAATGAGTCGATTCAATTCATAAAAGATGAACGGGTGAGCTCAAACCTAGAAGAATCTCTAGAAACTTCATAAAATAACTCTTTTGAATAAGAATACGAATTAACTCGAGTAATCTCCTCTAAAAGATCACTCTAAGTAATTGAATGATCCTCAGAAGTTTCAATATCCAGTGGAGAAACTTGATCAAGAAGTGAATATGAATAAGAAGTTTCATCTAATGAAAAATTCGAAAGAAGAAATTAGAAAAGAGTCTAAATGAGTAACATATTCAGAAATTCAACATCTATAAGAAATATCGAAGAATCAACCTCTGGTAGAATTTTCAAAGAATATTCTTCCAACAAGGAATATGAACAAAATTTATTAAAAGGTTATTACGAAGAAGACGATTGAAAGGTAACCAAGTTTTCATATAAACAACTCTTTAAATTAAACACTAAGTTAATCGAGGAACGTGACAAGATTGAAAAGCGTAACGTAGATCTTAAAGACTATATTGATTTTTTTAGAAAATAGTAATGAAATGCTTATATATGAAATGGCTAATGTTAAAAACCAATCTAGTAAATGCGAGACTTGTGTCTCAATGAAAAAGGAAGTAAAATATCATCATGAAACCCTGAGTAAATTTACTAAGGGGAAAGAAAACCTAGATTTGGTTCTGCCAAATCAAAGTCCTTCCTTGAATAAAACTGAATTAGGGTTTAAATCTTGTATATCAGATAATAAAGGATTTAATAGAAAGAAACTAAATCTCCATGTCTATAAATTCTCCAATTGTGATAAGCTTGCCCACCTAGAGCCATTTTGTTTTGATAAATTAATAAGGTCTAAAGGTAGTAACATTAGACCTATTAGAACTACTAAGGCACCATGACACAAAATGATTTGGGTACAAAAGGTGAATACCTAATTGTTTTGAAGGGATGCTTTACATATTTAAATGACATTAATGCGTATTAAATGAAATGTGCAAAGTAAGATGTATATCATTGAGTATACAAAAACGTGTGTGATGATGTCTAATGATATTGATGCTCCATATCCAAGAATGTTCATGGATGGTGTATTTCAATGGTCATGATCAAAGCTCTTTTCGTTAAGGATGGTTCTCAACTCTTATGATATGTTATTATCAGTTAACCTCTAATAGGTTGAGAAGATAAATCTATAATGGATTTATTTGTCTCATTTTTTAACCAACTCTCGCATCCAACATTTTTATGAGAAAGATTTACAACATTGTTTTGTCGTTTTATCAAGGTTACTTGATATTTAAGGTAGTACACTTTTTAGAGGTTGGATAGTCGATAAACTCCTATTAATCCTATAAATAAGTGGTTTATTGTTTGCTTATCGATTACAAATTATTATTACTAATGGAATGTTTGAGGTTTTAGTATTTTTGGAGAAAAGGGGTGAAATCTAGATGAAAAAGTGTGTCAAAAGCAATATGTCAACTCCAAATTTTGGACCTAAAGCTAAAAAGGATTCAGGAGGCTGAAACACAGGAAAAAAATCGATTGTCCATATCGATTGGATGCCCTTTGCGTTTCGAATTTCAATTAAAATCATATTTTATCTTCATCTCCAAACAAATCAATAGAGCATTGATGGAGAATGCACGAAATCTTTAAAATCGTCACCAAATAATCGATTAGGCCTAAAAAATAGTCAATTAGAAGACTTGTTTTGGAAAGTTTTGGTTCTGAAATTTTCATGGAAAAATATTTAATGATTTTATGGTGTTTTTACAGGCCCAAACCATTAGAAGGATGATTATAAATAGATAATCATATTCCCATCTTTTGCATCATTCTTTTCTCTTTTTTGTTCTTTCTCTGTGTGTGTGTGAAAATAATACTTTAGTATTTCATTGTCATCATCATGGTGCCTGTACATATTTGGATTATCAGGGTCGATTAGACAAACCTACTATGGGCATGTAGATAATAGCTATGGTTAACTTCGAAGATCCTTAAGTCAACAAACTGCTTTCTTAGTCAGATGATTCACAGTCTCCAACCCGGCAGAAAGCATCATCTCGGCCCAGCAACAGTCTCACATCTCAGGAGACATCGACCCTAATGAAGTTGAAGCCGATCAGCTTAGTCGACCGCGACGATTATTTACATACGAAGGGCCACTATCGTTATGGAAATTACGACTCCATAATGGCTGACGGCGGAGGTTACTGAATAACACCCATTATGGAAGGAATCTTATGCACCTCCATTAATGCAGATGATTGCAGCTCTCGAAGCCATAAATAGGGCTCAAATATGAGGTATAATAAAGGCATTTCTCATATTGAGTTTGCTTCTACTACACTGCTCAAATCCCTAAAGCTAACACCCTGGCGTGACATAATTTTTTATGTCTGTATGTGTGCATGCTTTCAAGCATCACCAAAAAAATCATATCTTCGCGCCGTCAAGCGCATGATAAGATATCTCACCAGCACATAACAAATGGGTCTATGGTACCCAGAAGGAGCAGATTGTAACTTAGTTGGGTACTCCGATTCCAAATTTTTTTGTAAGGAGATTGGATAGGAAAAGTATCAGCGGTATGTGTCACTTGCTTGGAAATTGGCTAGTCTCGCGGCATTGCAAGAAACAAGCAGTGTGACACTATCTGCAGCTAAGGCACAATACATTTCTGCAGGAAGCTGTTATGCTCAAATCATTTGGATGAAACAACAACTTAATGATTATGGTGTCAAACTCGAAGCTATACTGATTAAGTGCGACAACACCAGTTTCATAAACCTCACAAAAAATCTGATACTTCACTATCGAGCTAAACACATCGACGTTAGGCACCACTTTATTAGGGATAATATAAAAAAGGGGAATGCATACTTGATTTTGTAGACTCATATAATCAACTCGCAAACATTTTTACCAAACCCGTTTCTAAAGAAATCTTTTTTTATAAGAATTGAACTAGGAATTTTAAACCAATAATGCATGAGTTAATACATGTGAATCTATGTGATTACGTCTGCATCTTACTACTTTTCTACCCTTTAAATTTCGACAAATGGGAAGAAGTATACTCTTAGGAGGAGTAAGATATATTCTCTATCTAACTCAGGGGGAGTTTAACTAATCCAAATATGTATATATGGTGTTTTCCTTCCACCTCTCCCGAGAGATGCGTTGTCATCATAAAAAAGGGGAAGAATGTGGATCTATGTGCTTGTAGGTAGTAAAGATTAACATCTCGAGTTTTGATGATGACAACACATCACAATAGCTAGCCACAACACTAATGATAACCAAAGCACCATCTTATAAGAGAACTAAAGATCAAGTGCTTTTATAATTAGATACTATCCAACAAAGTCTTGAAGCTTCTTTGATGAAAAGTGTGAAAGCTCACCAAGTCATGTCAGTCAGTCTGAGTGAATTGAATACTGTAAAAATAAGGTAGTAGCTTAAGAATACTAGGGCAGATCACACAAACACACACACACAAAAACATATTTCCATCTTAAAAATTACTTTTCTTTGCCAAGAACAAGTGATTAAAAAGCTATCCAAAACTTTTTAAAACCACCTAATTGATTAAATAAATGTACCAATCAATTAGCAAGACTCTTCATAAATCTAATCGATTGGGACACTTGCATAATCGACTAGAAGGCTGATAAATGTTTGTGAAATCAACAAACATAACACATTTAAGTCTTGCAATGGCTATATATCAAAACCTTCCTAAGTGGGCTTTATAATCGATTAAATTTGAGTTGTCTAATCGATAATAGCATATTGCTATTCGATTAGATGATAAATTCGGCCCATGAATCAGTTTCTTTCTTGGCGTTTCCAACTATTATATAAGAGAGGGTCTTCCTCACTTCAAATCACGTCACTTTCCATTGATTTTATTTTTCTTCTTAATTTATCTTTCTTCCTCTCCTTAAAAATCTTATTTTTCCACTTACGGTTGCCTAAGTGATTTTGAGTGAAGCTTTATTTGTGAGGAAGATATGTTCGTTTAAATTCTTAAAAGTGCGATACTTTTAAGAGATCAAGTTTTTGGTTCGTGAGATCAACCTGTTCTAAAATATCTGTTATTAGTTTATTAAGATTCATTGGAAAAGGCTTTGTTTTGGTTAAAGAGACCGTTCTCAAATATCTAATTGGTTAGATAGCAAAGCCTAGGGTAAAACCTGTCTTTTGGTTGGGGATAAGCCTCTTAAATTCTCAAGATTAGATTTTAATAAGGTTCATGGGCATAACTTGTTAAAAGCTCAAAGTCTAAAGTGAAAATCTCAAGAAGACCTCTTGGGGACAGGACTAGACTAACCGCTAACGTTCGGCCAAACTTGTATAAATTTCTGGTGCAATCTCTCTAACTTTATCTCTTTACTTTATGTAATTTACTTTTTTATATTTTGTTTCTGCTGTGATTACTCACTTAAAATCCACTAATATGATCTTAATCGAGAAAAGTTAAAATTAATCACGAATTTTGAATACCAAAATTCACCCCCTCTTGTGCTCGAGGTTACATGTTCAACAGTTTTTGTGACAGTTGAAAATGCCACCAGGTCTGTTTGGGTGGTATGTCACCAATGACTAGTTATGGTTTGATATTCAATTTTTAAAAATGATTTGGAAGTTTCTTAATATTCCATCAAAGATATGTGTTGGGAAAATATGGTGGATCACATACAATTTTTTTATTTGAAATATATTTTGACCAAGACTTCAGGATCTTCAGTACATGAGTGGTTAACGTATCTAGTTTTTTATATAAACAAATTATATTGATAGGAATACAAAATTTCTCCAACTCATACAACAAATTTAGTCCAAGTCCAACATCAAAAAAAGAGAGGAAATTGCACCTTATGACAATCCAAAAATATCCCTTTGATTCCAGAAATGCATCTTTAGATACACCATGCATATCACAAAATGACATCCTCTTGAGTTGAACCTCATAAATTTTTCGAAACTTATTCCAGTGATACATCTTCGGACCTACTCCATTTATGCCCCATGCATTCTTCAATCAATTGCTCTTTTTGACCTTAATTGATCCAGAGATGCATCTCTGTATTCAGACCATACAAAAGCTAGAGATGCATCTCCAAAACCACGCCAGACAATATTTTTTGACTTTGTTTTAGAGATGCTGATGTGAAATTAACGATGTATTATATCTATACTATCATATTCAATTTTATATAAACTAAACCTTACACTTTTAAAATAATATGGAAATGACATATTTAAATTAACAAAATCAGAGTAGACAATGAAGTTAAAATAAAATAATATAAATACTATAAACTACTGTGTATGAAGGACTCGGACCCCCCTGTTCCTATGCCGCCTCATGTACTGCAATGCCTCTTTTTCCTCCTCCATCATGGCATCTAGAACGTTTCTCACCTTAGAGACATCCAGAAAAAGTATGACTACACCGACATGCCCATTCTCTATAGTACGATTGCATCTAGGCAACACATTAACGTCTTGATTTTTCCTAACCTGTTACTCCTATAGTATGCTCTGATAAGTTTACCTAGATGGATCTCTTAGAGCATCTAATGTCATATAAGGATCTGAAACCCTGAAATACCACTAAATGTAGCCATATGCAACACTCTAATCGCTAGCTAGGAGCTATGATACTCCATATCTCATACGATACCAGATGAAAAAGCTAATTATTTAACATAGTATCCATATATATATATATATATATATATATATATATATATATATATATATATATATATATATATACACACACACACACACATACGTGTCATAGCGGGTGGAGCAGGCATGGAAGGATTTCTCAGAATAAACTGCATGTAGCCAAACTGCTGCATGACACGCTTAGGCATATGAGAATAAGTCAAACGTAAACCACAAGCCAACCATCGAGAGTAGAAGGCTATGTCGTCAATGATATCCTGCTTGTCATCTATTTCTAAATGTTATGCTTCATGTCATATATTTGATCTTCCATATACAACCTTCAACTAACTTGGAGTACAAGTATATCAAACAAGCTCCCACAGTTGTACTCTTGGATCTGCTCTAAGTTAATGAAGAATCATAGATAAATTACATCCATTTAGCCACTTAAGTGGCACTCTTGTTCACAATAATTGACGTGCTAACCAAATACAACATGTATGCTCTCAATGTGTATGCTCTATGATGTGCAACATGCTCATCATCACCAGAGACATGCTCTGTTGCAAGTAGTTGTTGTGTATATGACCTTTCCAAGAATCAAAACATGGAATTAGCCCCTCGAGTGGCTTCTATCTCCTTTATGGCAAATCTTGGTTTAGCTCCCATGGAGTCTACCATAATCTCAAGTGTGTAAGCTCTGTTAATCCTGTCGTGGTCTAATAGTCTCCCCATGATTGGATGATACAACATGCACGAGACATCGTCCAGTGTGATTGATATCTCACCATGTGGAAGATGAAAATATAATGTCTCTGAGTGTCATCTCTCGAGAAACGCAAACAACATACCATGGTTAACCGTAACATAACCGATCATGCACAAGTCTCTCAGCCCAGATAGTCGCATCACATCCTAAAACCACTCCTCATTAGTCTACGGCAAATGAGTAATCTTTCGGCCATGGTTGATGAATTTTAAACATCACAGTTCTGCAAAAAATATTTCATCGTCAAACACGTCTTTCAAAGAATATTTTAAATATTATAACAAATATGTTTTTCAAAGAATGAACACAATTGAATTTTACATATCCGTCCCAGACATATCTGACAGTATGGTCCGAGTATAAAGGTAGCAGCAATAAGTCGGATGAGCCTCCTCTAAACCCCTCGGGTGCTTGTTGGGCCTCGGGTGCCTGCAGGCCCTCCGGTGCCTTATGCAGAGACTCGGGTGTCAGTGGTGCCTGAACAGGTGACACCAGTCTCCTAGGGGAAGACGAAGACAAAGATGCATGAGCCCCGAAAGTTAACGCATGTGCATTAACTAGGATAGAAACAATAGGTGCCTTTGACTCTTGGGCTCTTTTCCTCCGAGCTGATGCATGATGCGTAACTCTGTTGTGCCTCAATCTATCTTGTTTATCAGTCATAATGCCTATAGTAAACCACACAAGCATCACACTGATGAAACACAATGAGATCAAGTCAAATAATGCAAACAGATAAATTTCGGAGATGCATCTCTGGATAATGGAAATCAAAACCTTGTAAAATTTCAGAGATGTATATTCGTAAGGTTCTGCAACTCATGCAACTCATAAGAACGTTAATGGCGGAAATGCAATCCATGCAAACATCCAAAATAATGCATTGATTATTTAAACTACCTATCAAACACATTGCTCATTTAAATAACACATCTAAACTATCTATTACATAACCTAATGCTCAATTTCTTCAAATATATATAAAAATAAAAAAGTTTTGAAAATTAAAAAACTCATTAAATATGAGTTAAGCTCGATATTGAATAAGCTCTTTGATGAATTTGATTTAATGGAAGAAATTTTGAAGCAGATAAATGATTTTAGAAAAATATGACTTGAGAGAGTTTCAGACATTTTTTGTAAGCTAATATGTGAGCAATCAAACCTCCATGAGCCTTAGTTGCTTTCATGGGTGGCCTCTCCACTCTCACCTTAGTCCTGTTTCTCTATTGTTTCTTTCACGAGCCTTGTTTTTTATTTAGACTTTTTTTCCGGTCTCTTCTTGCATGTCACTCTCTTTTTTAATGTCTATTTATCATCTTTTTTGCCTTTTTAAAAAAAAACTTTCGATCTCCTCTGACCAAATAAGACTCAATCGAATTCAATAGTAAAAAAGTGATCCAATAATTAATCAGTCTCTTTTTTCTTTTTTTTCCTTTCAAAAGCAATTACATTGATTAGTCTTATTCTGCACAAGTCTGCACGTACACATTATAATTAATTCTCCATTTATTATTATGGCATGAACTATAATAAATAAAATTAGTAAAAAACAAACGTGTGATATATATATTATAAAGTCTACTACCCTAGACATTATAACAAGAATAAAAATGAAATAATAATTTTGTCTAATGTCAAGACAGGTAAGAGCTAAGCTAAGTATGATCAACAAAGATGCTGATGTTGAATACTAGTAGTAAATAAAGCAATAAAAAAGGTTAAACCTCAAACACTGTACATACGTCACTCGACCAATGCATTAGCATGTTGCAGTATATATGCAGGCATATAAAATTTCATCATCGTGTGATGCTCTGCTACTTGTCTCTCTTCCATTGGTGGACATAACATTTAAATCATAAAATATGTTCCACTTTAATTGCTCAATCACTTGATATCTTTAAGGAATTTAACAACAATTATCTTATTTATTTAGCTTTTTTTTATACGAAATGATAATAACCAAAATACATAATTAAATATTAAAGTTCAAATTTTGGTAACACTTTCAATTTTTTAATATCAATTTTCATTCATTGAGTCAAACTTTATGGTTATTATATTTTTAACTTTAATGACTACAAAAATAACAAAGACGACTAAAAAATAAATTAAGGAAAAGAGATCTACTCTAATAGATTGGCCAAACATATAAATTATATTTAAATATAATTTTTTTAAAAAAATGTAATATTCAATCTTTTCCTAATAACAAACCAATTTTAAGGGTTCATGCGAGTTCTCTATTAATTGATATACATGTTTGATGAAAGAAAAGGGTATATATTTGTTTTTTCTTATTTTTGTCAAACTAGGCATATTTTTGTCTCAAACATTTACTTTAATGAATATGAACTTTTTTTACTTTAATGAATTTTTTACTAACATATCCACCTTTCACAACTAAATAATCCCTCTGGCTAGCTTTCTAAATAAATTCTAAGTTACTCAACTTTCAAACAAAAAAATAATTTTAAAAAATCCGTCAATACGTGTACTTATATTTTTAATAAAGTACGTCAATTAAACTTATGCGTCTCTTATATTTATTTTATTTTATTTTTTATTAAAGAAATCGTGTCAATTGAATTGACACTTTTATTATAATACACATAATTGATCATTAATCGTCTTTAAAAATAAAAATAAGGTGAACTTGCCAATTGAGTTGATGCTTTGTCTATTATCTAATTTGAATGTGAGCGTAATTTAAGATTTATGTTGGTAAAATGAGTATTGCTTTGAAAAAGATAGATATATTGGTAAAAAAATTCTACTTTTAATAATCATTTATCATTAAAATTAATTTTTTTTAGAAGTTTTCAAGTTGCACATTGTACCGACTATACAGTACATTTTTCTAGTCCTAGTTTTTTTTATATGGCAAAAATAATATACTTCTATTCATGTACTTATTATGAGAAAACAATTACTTTTTTAAATACATTAAATTATATATATATATATATATATATATATATATATATATATATATATATATATATATATATATATATATATATATATATATATATTTAAAAAATGATTTTTTTAAAATAAGAATCAGATGAAATAATAATAATAAGGATGAAAATAAACAAAATAGAAATAATTACGAAAATATCAAAGTTTAAAAAGACTATTAATGATACAAATAAAAATGAAAATGAAAATGAAAATTCAACGGAAAAACATGCCGAAAGCAATAAATTAAAACTAATATAAAAAAAACGCGCATGTAGCCAAAGACTAGGCACGGGCCGCCCGCCCCGCCCGCCCCGCCTTATGCCCGCCAAAAAATGAGCGGGGCGGGCATGCCCGCCAAGTAAAGTGGGCATCAAAATCATGCTCGCCCCGCCAAGATGGCGGGTTGGCGGGCGGCGGGCTTACCCGCCTATTTTTATTTATATTTTTTTAATAGATTAATATGCTTTTTTCACCTTTTAATTAAACTTTTCACTTATTTTTTAAAACAATTTTTTATAAAAGTAATTTTTTAACAAATTTACTCTAAAAAATATTACATATATTTATAAATAAATGTATAAAATAAACCATCAAGAATTGCAATTACTAGTATTAACTAAAAAAAGAGTGAGTTTTGGAGGAGGAGCGTTTTGGCGAGCGGCGGGCTTTGGCAGGGCGGGTATGACGGGCGGCGGGTTTTGGCGGGGCGGGCTTTGGCGAGCGGCGAGCCTAAAATCCCAACTCAACCCGCCAATTTTTGGCGGGTGCGCGGGCGGCCCGGCGGGCCCCGGCCCGTTTTGCCACCCCTACCAAAGACCCATCTCTTAAAATTCGGATAGAACTCTAACCGCCAAAAAAATATGGAATACAAAATATCAAAATTTATTTCAAAACCAAGACAAATACTCAATCTCATATTGATTAAAATATATGTTAGGGTTTTGAAACCCGTCATTTGCATCAGCTTCCACTCCTCAACTTAGAAATTATTTTGAGACAAAAAAACTCTCTTTATGATGGAAAATCATTGAGAGGGAAACAAACACATTAGGTCAAACATTCACATAAAGGTCTTTATCACATAACCTTAACTGATGAATTATCATTAGAGGAAATCATTCACATAAGATCAAACACTCACTTAAAAGTCAAATACTCGCCAAAACAAGTAGGAGAAATTACATATTTATCCAAAATTTGAAGTTGATAAGTGTATTAGTCATTTAACTTATAAAGTGTTTAACCTCTATTTTCTACATAATGTGAGACTAATACGTACACTTGCTTCTCAACATAACTCACTTGTTTCTCAACACTTCATTCACCTTTTGCAATTTTATAAGACCATGAGAATTGTAATGACATTACTATGACTTTCAGATTTTTATAATTATTAAAAACTTAATAATACATAATAAGATACACAAATAGTGATAATATCAACAATAATATTTAAACACTTTTTCTCAACAATCATTCATCATTTTATTTTCCATCAAATTTTCTCTCCTTATCACATAACCAACATATCACTTCTATCACTTCAATATCTCTATTTCTTTCTCCAAAGGTGTAAAATACTTGTATTGTTATCCAAATACCATTTTCTTTTTTATATATATATATATATATATATATATATATATATATATATATATATATAAAATTTGCCTAGGTTTGTAAGGAAGGGGTGAAAGCAGAAGTTGAAAATTATTTATTCTTTTCTCCCTACAAAAGTACTTGAGTCCTTTCTACTTAAATCAATGTCTTTTCCTTTCTCTCTCTCCATAATACTCTCTGTCTGACTGAGCTAGCTAGATAGATAAATGAGTCTACCTTTTAAGTCTAGCGGTAGACTCGGATCCTGTCTCCTTTCATTTCAACCCAAAAATTAAAAAATAATCACTTTTTTCCTCACTCTTCTCTCCCCACTCACTCTCCTCAACAATAATGAGTAGCACTGACCCCTACGGTTTCCCGGAGGATCTCCGCCGTATGATATCATCAAGAACCACCACCACCACCACTGAACCACCACCTCCACCACCCTATAATCTCTATGCTTCTGCTTTTCATCCACCTAATAATTATTCCTACGACCCTTCCTCTATCATCGTTGGTGATGTTTTCTATCCTCGTAGTGCCTTCCCTCACCACAACCACTATGATTATTCCTCCTCCACTCTCAACATTCCTTCAACTAGCTCCACCACTATTCCTCCTGCAAATCCTAATTCAGATCATGCTACTGCTTCTGCTGCTTTCTTTGTTGGCTTAGAAACAAACTCTGCTGATAACAAAGAATGGCTTGGTAACTTTGATTCTTGTAACAATAGATGGCCTAGACAAGAAACACTCTCTCTTCTAGAAATCAGATCTCGTCTTGATTCTAAGTTCAAGGAGAATAATCAGAAAGCACCCTTGTGGAATGAAATTTCTAGGTATATATATATATATAATTAATTACTGTTTAACAAGCGTTTTCTTGTGAAGATAATTGCTTTTTTGTGACTGAAAATGACAGGCTAAGGGCTCAGATAACTGAAGATCCATGTGCTTTTTGCTATGATCTATTTCTTGTTTTGTCTAACAATTTTCACTGACTATATAGTGATTATACTTGCACTGGTTTTTTCTATGATAATGATAAATCATTCATTCTAGGTACAAATTAAGGATTTCTCAACCTGCAAACACTGTCTTTGCTTTGAAGTTTTATTGACCTAATTTTGTGTTCAGCTACCTATAGAGCTAGGGCTCTTTGTTTTAGAATTTTGATAATTCAAATGCACTTATTTGATGTTTCTGACATCATTAATGAACATATCAGAATGTTTTCATTATTTTAATCCCAATTCAGTACCAGTATAGGAGTAGTATAAATTATAATAATAGTAACAATAAGAAGCCATTAATTATTATCATGTGATTTTGAAAATTCATATAAAAATATCATATGGTCTTAGATTTATATTGATTGATTGATCTCATGTATATGAATTAATTTTGTATTTGTTTAGGATAATGGCTGAGGAGTTTGGATACCAAAGAAGTGGAAAGAAATGCAAGGAGAAGTTTGAGAATTTGTACAAGTATTACAAGAAAACAAAGGAAGGTAAGGCTAGTAGACAAGATGGTAAACACTACAGATTCTTTAGGCAGCTTGAAGCAATATGTGGAGAATCAAATACAAACACTCATGCTTCAATTTCAGACAAAACACCTCATGCTGCTTTTGTTGCTACTACTCAAACTCCAAGCTTCACAATGAATCAAGAAAATGTTAATGGTGTTGAGGATCATAGTTTGATTAATAGCCTTAAGTATAAATCAGATAGCTTAATGAGTTTCTCGAATTCGTCTGAGTTTGAGACATCCTCGTCGGAAAACAACGACGAGGATCTCTCGGCTATTGCGCACTCGATGAGGTCGTCGTCGAAGCAGAAAGGGATAGAGTTAGAGAAAGGTGATAGGAGGGTGAGAAAAAGTTGGAGAGGTAAAGTGGAGGAGATTGTGGATTCTCACATGAAGAAGATTATAGAGACACAAGATGCATGGATGGAGAGAATGTTGAGTGTGGTTGAACAAAGAGAACAAGAGATGGCATCAAAGGAAGAAGAAAGGAAGAGAAAAGAGTCAATGAGGTTTGATCAAGAGATACATAAACTTTGGGCTAAAGAAAAAGCTTGGGTTGAAGCAAGAGATGCTGCATTGTTAGAAGTTGTGAGAAAACATATTGGGTCGATAGAAGGAACAAATAACAAGAATGAAAATGGTAGAAACTATGAATACCCTTTTGAGAGTTTGGAGAATCATAGATGGACAGAAATGGAGATTTCAAGTTTGATACAACTAAGGACTAGTTATGAAGATCAAGTAAGAGAAAAAGGGTATTTGGAAGATGGTGCTTGGGATGACATAGGTGAGAAAATGGTGTATATGGGATTCAACAGAAATGGAGCAGAATGCAAGAAAATATGGGATGAGATTAGTGTGTCCCTTAGAAGGACAGTGGACTGTGGAGTCAAAATCACAAGACCTTGGTGTTTGGGACTTAAGGTGACAGATGATGACGACATTTGAGACATGCATGAATGATCAGAGTTTTTGAATTCTGAGCTTGAAAAATGGTGATATTAAATATGCAAGAACTTGCAAATTTGCCTCTTTGAAAATCACAAGTGTTTTAAATTTTATCTATGTGTGTAGGGTTAATATATGCTTGAGTGAGTGTTATAAGCTCATTGACATTTGTTGTTTAGTTTTATTGACATCAAATGCTTGAGTTAATTAGTTATGAATTATAAATTTGAACTCTTGTGATGTTTTAGTTGTTTATTATTGATGTATCTGTGTGACTTTTATTTTGTGAATAAAAAATCAATAAAAATGAATTGTATCTTGAGACTTTGTAACAATAAATTGTATCTTGTGACTTTGAAACAATAAATATGGATAACACTTTCGGTTTGAATTCCAATATTGATTCTTTGCATCATTAGAGTTTGACAGAATAAGAGCAAAATATAAAATAATGAATATATACAGGAGAAAAAGAGAGCAGAATTAATAGCATGAATAAGTTTTACTAATAAGACACAAATTTATTAATAGCATGAATTAATAGCATGAATAATAGCCTAATCTAAGGGTTAACTACACTAATATAAAAAAAAACAATTTCGTTACATTTTTTTATTACATTCATATATCCAACTGATGTAATATATATATTTATTAACCATCTTTTATTTCTTTTAAAATCATAATCGTTGTGATATGTGAAAAATACACGCTTAACCAAACACTTAAAATTCTATGTTTTTTTTTAGAAAATGGTGTGTTTCCTTAATTTCTATTTTTAAATTAAAATTAAACACTTTCCATCATGGTTCAGATAAACAACCGTTATTAAATATGAGGATATTTTATCATGGTTCATTTTATCAACTGTGGTGAAATATTTGACCTATATAAGCTAACTTAATTCACTTCAGAACATATTACACTCAAAGTGAAACCCTAACTTCTCTCGTCTTATCTCAGTCTCTCAAAACTCCATCATATCTTTACAAAACTTCTACATAACTTCCCATACTAGTACGAATGAAGGAAATATGTCACGAAACAAGTAGCTATCTCATATCTTTGTCTTTATTTTCCACGAATCTTTTCAAAATAATGTACATACATGAAATGCTTTATGAGTTTTGATGTTGTTGTTCAAAATATTTGTCTTGTTTTTCTTTTTTCTTCTTGTTCAAAGTGTACGTGAAACATTTGTCAACATAGGTGAAATTCGGGTATTCAAATCTCAGATGTCCTAAGAGGTGTCGAGATATTGATCTCTGAATAATATACAATGGCAAGGTAAATGAACACACAAAATTGTTAATCCAATTCGCTGTACAATAACACCTACTCTAGAGGCTACCAAGCCAGGAAGGAAATCCATTATTAGTAGTATTAATTTAAAGCAAAACAATTTCCAGTTTACAACTTCTCACTTAATCCCTACCCAGTGCAACTTCTACCTAGAAACCTCCTAGATATGAGAAATCCCTCTCACTCCCAATCACCGCAGTGAGGTCTCACAGTATCAGTCCCAGTTACTGATATTGACAGCCCTTTACCTCAATCTTCAATTACAATTGATACTAGATTAAGAATCTCTTAATCAGGAATAATACTTGATATTGCTTATAAGCTTTGATCAAGAACAATAACTTGAGAGATAAGCAACACACACTTAGATCAATGTATCAACGATACCTAAGTGACATACAGACATTCAATACTTAGCAGCTTATGAATGAATGAGAGAACTTACAACACAAGGAAAACAATCCTACTCCTCCATCAAGAATGATATTAGAGAGACTCACGGTTAACACACAAACCCTAACCTATTACAATGTAAATTCTACTATTCAATTAGGTTTATTGTCTTCTATTTGAAGCACACATCTGGTCTAGATTTGGGCTTCAAAATGCAGCAAGGAGATTGCTAAAAATCTACTAAAGCTTCTCCATAAAAATAGGTCTTCAATAATTAGTTTCCTAAATAATCTCTTTATTTAGAAACTATGAATACATCTTAAAATACAGATAAAATCTTTTATCCTTAAATTAAGCGCCATATTGGATTGCATAATATTCCCAGAATATTCTGCATCTGTAACAAACAAAATAGATTCCAAAAGTTCAGCTTAACACACAGTCACGATGTCAGATGATCCTGCATAGGACATCTCACTCGACATGTTATAACAGTTGTAGTTGATAGAACATTTTGTTCAACATATATTTCTGCAAGTTATAACATCTTGTTAACATGTTGCTGCCTAATTTGTTTTACTAAAATTAATGCCAATCATAAAATCAGAGAATTAACAATAGGGTTTATTGTTTTCATGTTGTTAAGATACGATTATAGGTTTTATATTGTTATTTTTGTTGTGATAAGGGTTTAAGTTATTGTTAAGGTATATATGTCGTTATTTTGTTAAGGTAAGTTGTTGTTTATGTTAAGGTAAATTGTTGTTTTTGTTGATAAATGTTATTGTTTGTGTTCATCTTCTCTTGTTTGATATTTGGAGAGATTTCATATATCTTTTCCAGAGTATCCCACATTTCCTTGGCAGTATTACAATGACGAATACCAAAAAGTTTACTATCATCTAAAGACATTATTATAAAAGTCTTGGTTTTGATATATATATATATATATATATATATATATATATATATATATATATATATATATATATATATATATATATATATATATATATTCTTCTTCGGTTCGAAGAGAATATGGTTTTTCCATTACTCCATCATCTACTTGATGAGTAGGGTGAACTGGACCATTTGCTATTGTTTTCCATAATTTATGATTTAAAGTTTGAAGAAAATTTTGAATCTTTTAGGGTTTCGTCTGTGAGGGATTGTAGAATTCGAATATTCAATTCCAACTGTTTTGTCCACAACGGTCAGTGAGGGAGTGTTCGACAACATAGTACCGTAGTGCAGTCCTTGCGCCACCAAAACATGGTACTGGGAGCATGTGTACCTCATACTATTTCCTCACGCACACCAATTTTGATCTTATTTTCTAATCTTCAGAGGCTTTTGATATAAAATGTTGAAGCATGTTTGGAAGGACCAAAACTGGAGTCACCAAAACCTAAATCTTCAGGACTTATTCATCTAGAACTTTGTCTGCAGATTCTTCAGCACTTGGTATTTGAATCTGCATAACCTAAGTCTTCAGAGTCTTTAGAACTTGTTCATCCATAATTTTGTCTTTAGCACTTGGTCTTTAGAATCTTTTGTCTTCAAAATCTTCAGAACTTGTTCTTCCAGAACCTTGTCTTCAGAATCTTCGGAACTTGGACAATAGAATCTCAGAGTTAGAGGAGTCTCGAGAAGCTCTTCCACATGAGTCACGTACAGAAGCTATATCACTAACGTTCATCAGAACCGCTGGTATAGAAGCATTCTAGAACTAGAGTGAGTCTTTGTAAACATGGTTGGTTTTTTCCAGAGTTAAAGTGTGTTGAGTTCATAACCTGATGACGTCACACGCCTTTTCTTCAGAGTCGGAACCTGTTAGCAAAAGCTCCACACTAGACAGAAACTGTTAGAGTACTAAATTATTCTCTAAGATATAATGTAATGTTATCATAAAAACATAAGGCCAGATGCAGAACCAAATCTTGCTCTTACAATTTTTACTATAAAAGGAGGGCTTATGATCATTTGAAAACATCCAAGAAATATGAAAATAACCTCTTCTATATTCATTCCCTAACTTTTATAATTTTCATTTTCCCTTAAATACTACTTTGGCGCTGAGAGCAAGGTTGTCAAAATCATGATTTAAAATCTAAACTCTATATATTTCATGTTTTCTAGGTCAGTATTCCGTGATAAATCGCAGGTAGAAATATTGTAAAGTAAAATCGTATCTTGGGACAATTTTAAATGATTTAAACTGCTCTAAAATCGGTGAAATCATTAAAATTGTTGGATTTTACTCTTTGACCTGATTTTACCTTTTTTGTCAAATTTTAAAAAGCTCATTTAATATTTTTCCCCAAGAAAACTTCTCTAACATTTTTTTTAGTTTATACACATTAAATGACTTCTCTCACACGTATTTGATAGAGAAAGAACATGCTAGAGCGATGAAAGCTAAAACGTCTATGAATATTACACTTTATTATGATGAGAACTTTTAATAATAACCATTGAATTTGAATTAATGGCTCAGATTTACCTCATATTTTAAAATATTTAATTAATGTTTAAGTGAACAAGATATTTATGTAATATGTATTTAACATATGAGGTAAATCTGAGCCATTAATTCAAATCCAATGATTATTATTAAAATTCTCAGTTCTCATTATAGCCAAAGTTCTCATTTGATACGTCCCCACACACACACACACATATATATATATATATATATATATATATATATATATATATATATATATATATGCTAGATATTATAACTTAATTAATTTGGAATTTTTCCAATTAATTGAGAACCTAATTTGAGATTTTCCCAATTAATTTATAACTTAATTTGGATTTTTCACAATTAATTGGGAAATCCCAAGTTTCACTATGTTTTAATGCTTCCGTAGATGCCATCAACTTAATTAATTTGAGATTTTCCCAATTAATTGGAAAAATCTCAAATTAAGTTACAAATTAATTTGGAAAATCTCAAATTAGGTTCTCAATTAATTGGAAAAATTCCAAATTAATTAAGTTATGAAATCTTTCGTAGCTACATCTACGAAGGGTTTGAAAAGAGAGTGTTTCGTAGATACAGAATATTATGATTTTCCCAATTAATTGAAAAAATCCCAAATTTCACTATATTTTAACGCTTCAGTAAATGCATCCACGGAAAAAATCAAATTTTTTGAAAAAATAGTGCTTTCGGAAGTGCATCTGCAGAAACTGGAGGGTATTTTTACCAATTCAATGGTGCGTGAGAGGTCTATGGGATGTAGTGACAAATTGTCTAATATTTATACTATGGTGTAACCTTTATTCTCTAGTTTTTGCTCATTCTATTGAAACCCTAAGCCAAAGGGTCTTTTTTCTTCTCTATGTTTTTATGTGCTCACTATTGTTAACATGGTATCAAAGAGCTTGGTTTGATTTCGGAAACTATCATAAAGTGGAGCAACGATTTTTTTATTTCAATTGAAAGTTCTGCTATTCGCATCAGGTGAATTGGTTAAGTGATCTAAAGATAAAAAGGTGAATTGGATTTACGGTAGGCAATTCATATGAGATTTTTGTTACGGGATTGAAATTAAAAAGGTGAAGGTTCTAAGTTCAACCTCCCATTCATATTAGAGATAAAAGCCTGTTTGTTTTTTTGGTTCATGTTAAAAAAAGAAAAGAAAAGGGTGAAGGTTCCATATTTTTGATTTCAAATTTAATCTTGTTTCTTGTTTCAAAAGTGAAGGTTCCAATTGATATTGTTTCTTTTCTTTTTCTTTTTTTGTATATTTGATACTTTGTTTAATTGTTGTGTTTTTGCTATATCATAATTTATTACAATGAGTAATGATAAAGATGACTCTTTTAAGTCGGTTAGTGTCTAATTCAGTGGAGAAAATTATCCTTATTGGAGTTAAGTAATGAGAAATTTTTTGAAAGAAAAAAGGATGTGGAGTTATGTTGATGGAACCTCGGTTAAACCTATAGATAAAAAGGATGAAGAAAAATATGCAAAAGAGTTGGAAACATGGGATGTTGGTAATTCAAAAATCCTTTGAATTCTATTTCTTAGTCAATAGGTGTGCAACTAGCAAAATATGACACTACTAAGGAGGTTTGGGATCATTTGAAACGTTTATTCTCAATCTAATTTCGCAAAACGGTATCAACTGGAGAGTGATATTAGAGCTCTCAAACAGAATAATATGACCATTCAAGAATTCTTTTCATTGATGACTAATTTGTGGGATCAATTGGCTCTTATGGAATCGACTGAATTGAATGTTGTCAAAGCGTACTGTAGCACCCCAAATCTACCCGATAAATTATACGGAAAAATCAGAGTATAAATTCCAAACAAGTTCATTTGAGGTATCACATATTCGTTATTTCAAAAACATTTACGGCTTACTTGCCTTCATATAGATACATAGCACAGGAATTTATAACGATAAATCAAATCATTACTAAAAATCACTTTGTTCAAATTCAATAATTAACTCGCAACGGAATCAACGAACTTCAAGAATATTCAAATAATGTTGTAGCATCTTTGCACGGTAACTTCAAGTTACAAATTAACCAAAACCAAATAAAATTCAGCAATTAAAACAATAATAAAAACAATCGTTTTGTCCCCCCGAGTGCTACCTATCAGAGCGACAACCGACTCAACTCACGGCGGCTAAATCTTCACTCACTAGCGTCACCTGCATGTTACCAATATAAAGGCAACGGTGAAAACAAGCAAAGGGTGAGATATCAAATAATATAAATAAAGTCATGATAAAAAGTATATTACGGTTCAAGTCATAATATATATCTCAAGTTTCAATTTCAATCAACCAATTCAAAATCAAAATCACATAATCACACACAACGTCGCAATGAAACAATGAATGAGACACGACTAATGCATCATGCATGTGGTATCCAGGGCTTCAGTCCCCATCGCCAATTGCCAATAAAAAGAGGCATAAAAAACAGGCATAAGCCTTCGTTGCTGTTTTGCCAATCCAGACCGTCGCTACAATATGCAATTCATGAGACACTATGACATGCAACAAACCACAATCAATCACAAAACAACGTCGCATAAGGCATTCGCCTACTTCGCCAAAATATATCAATCATTATTGATAATTACTCGTCACTTTAATTTCCTGCAACGTCACAAAATTCGCAATATCTCAAAATATGCAACAAGTCAAAACATCGCCGAAAATATCGCCAACTTACGAATACCGAATCAATTCCGGACTCGTCTAAATTATATTACTCGGTTAATTAATTCCCGGCCTGTATTCACTTCATTTTCTGTCACGGATAAGCTACTAAACTATTTACCCTGCTACTGTTAAAAATGATTTTTTTTTATTTTGTTACTACTAAATCCTTGGTCTGCTATTGCTACATAATTTATATGCAACTGTTTTTGTTACCGGTATACCTGCTATCATTTTTCATACTTCTGCTAACTTTTACCTCATTACTGCGACTGATTAATTAATTTTAAGTTGCTAACATAATCCAATTAGGGACACTCTTAGCATTAGTTTTGAGTTAGGGTAGTTACTAACCTACATGAATGAGCAAAAATGTATTTATATCAAGCTAGAGGGCACCCGCCCTACCCCTATGACACTCGTCCCATATGGGACTTATTCTGCATAAAGGGGGCGCCCACCCTAGCATAAGGGCCCCCCGCCCTCACTTGTCCCTTTTTTTCTTTTTACTTCAACTGGGAGCGCCCACCCTGTGTACAAGGGGCTCCCGTCCCTTAACCACTTCTTCTTCTTCTTCTTCTTCTTCTTCTTCTTCTTCTTCTAGTTTTAAATTTCCAGTTTTATTCCAACAAATTCATCACCATCACCTAATTAATTTCATCGATCATAGTTTAATTCAACCAAACTATCGCAGAGATGCAATTCTATTCATAGCATCAAAAAACAGATTCATCAAAATTTCAACACAATATCACACCAACAAATCCACTAAACAGTTTCAACACAAAACTTCAATACAGTATGCACACAAATCATTCATGCATAGCCGAAATTATCAATCGAAACACAGAGACAATAAATTCCTCAAACTCACATACAATCCATCATGTCCCTATTTATAGAGCAAGAACCCCATCCTTACCTTCGGATCGAAGGTTGCTCTAATTCATCCCGATCGAAAATTCCCAAAATTCTTCTTCCTTACGTGTGCACTGTGCCTCTCCCAATTCTCTGCTAACTGCTTCCTCTTCTAAAGTTATGTCATTAGTGACTGTTGTTGCACCCCAAAATTTGTCCTCTTAATTTGAGCTATAAGTTATTAACGACGTTTATTTCGCCGTTCAAAAATTGAAGAAAATAACAATAAAAAGTTCTGGTGGTTTTAAAGAAGCGCAATGTGAAAAAATGGTCTAAATAGTGGAAATACGAGAAAATTCACAAGTCTTATTCTGAAAGTGATATGAGCTGAATTCCCGCGTAGGCCCGACTATTTCAACAATATCTACAACTTTCGTGTTCGGCTCGGAAGCCAATTCTTTGAGGAAGGTTGTCAGATTTGCAAGTTACTTGAGATTTCACAGTGAAAAAGAGTGCTGAATGTAAGGTTTTGGATCTCAGAAAATTCATATCTCCCAATCAGCTCGTCGGATTCGCTCGAAAATTTAACTGGAGCTCCGTGCCATCATTAACTAGATTTCATGTGTTCGGACCGAAGGCCAATTATGCACTGAAAACTCCCAGCATTTTAATGAACGCCGTAATCTTTCGGTAAAAAGTGCGTTTTCGGGTATGTCGCGCCAAGTTTGAAAATTCATAACTTCTTCGATTTTTATCATATGAAGTCCATTCCGGCGGCATTCTTTTGGAAATTTCGTTGGCTTCGATTCTTTGTCGCACATGCTTGTTCAGATTTTGAGCCGAAGATGGAGTTTTATCGAGTTCTTTGAGCGGTACGCACAAAATTCTGCACAGTCGCACCAGATGAATCGGCGTTTCTCGTCATTCAAACGGGCGTATTTTCTTCATCGCTTATCGGATTGAGACGATTCTCGCAGCGACGAGTCACGAATTTGGTCATTTTCACAGTGGCATTGGTTTCGTTCCGGAATTTAGAGCCGAACCGAGTTTCCTTAAAAATGAGCCAAAATAAGACGCACCGAGGGCAATTTGGACATTTCGCGTTTACAATATATAAACTTTTTGCTCTTCACAAATCAAAGGAGGAGGCTCATAATTTCAATTCACCAAAAGATCAAAAACACTTTCTCTCAATTCTCTTGAATCAAAACCACAAATTCTATAAAACTTTCATCAAGATTCGTCAATTTTCACCAAGATCAAGAACATGGATTGAAGAATCAAGGTGTCGGTGTCGAATTTCTTCTCCTCTCCACACTAGATCTCGCGCGCCCTCCCTCTCTCTCCCTTCGGATTTCGCTTTCAAGGTCGTGTCGCGTTCGTATCGTGTTCGTGTTCGTGCTTCGGTTTAGATCTTCATCCGGCAAGCTTTCGGATCTTGAATCAAGTGCTTAATTGTTGATTATCATGTGAATTCAAATCTAGATCTACCTCTTGTTCTTGATTAATGGATGATTGATGATGATTGATCGGTGAATTTGCGTATTATTGCTCGAATTGGTCGTGTTCATGTGAATTGTGGTTAGATTTAATGTTTGTTGCATATAATTGATGTCCGTTGATGATGAATTGTGATATCCGTGTTTGAATCCATGATTCGGTGTTGATTTTACGTGCATAATTGATGATGTTCATGTATGTTGCTTGCGACGCACTCAAAGTGTTTGTACAAATGCGTGTGTTGAACTTTTGCTTGATATTTGCCTTGCTTGACGTGTCGCACTTAGCATAATTGTTGACATTAAGCTCATTAGATTTGTGGATTTGTGCATAGCATAAAATTTGATGTTTATTTGGTTTTGATCTCAAGTCGACATGGTTTTTGGTTTGAGTGGTAAAGGCTTCAAGGCTTCGAAATTGCCCAAAAATATAGTTTTCTGCGCCAGGAACCGGTTCGTCCCAGCCAGGAACCGGTTCCTGCGTTGTTTTTGCCCCTGTGATTTTGTACCAGGAACCGGGTTGTCCCAGGCGGGAACCGGTTCCCAGCTGTTTTGAATATGCATGCCCCTGTGATTTAGTACCAAGAACCGGGTTGTCCCTAGGTGGGAACCGGTTCCCATATTTCTGCCTCTGGTTTTTTGTACCAGGAACCGGGTTGTCCTATGCAGGAACCGGTTCCTGTGTGTTATTTTTTGTGTTTTCTTTTCTAACTTCAATCTTTCGTAACTTTTTACTCGTAACTCCGATTTGCACGTTCTTTATATCGTCGGAAAGCTTATGAGATGTACTATCTAGCTAGATGATTAGTTTTCAATAATTTGTAGATCATTCATGTTTTATTTCTCTTTGGTGTTTCATTGTCCATTACATGTTTACATTACTCGCCCGTTTCTTTTGGTTTATAGTAATAACGCAATTCCGATTGCGATGTTTGTTATCTCTAACTTGTGTGCTAGTGTGCAAGGCTTTTGGATAGTCACCGATCGGTGTTTATTTACTTAAGTGTTCCGCTTTATTTGTGGGATACGACTTCCTTCACTCGCATCGTGTTCTCATCTTGGAGACACGTCTCTATTACTTTATATCTGCTTGTTTGGTTTGCTTGTTCCTCTTGCAGGTGCATTGTGATTATGCTCGACGCGTGTGTCGACCTTTGTGTGCTTTCATGGCTAATCGGTGTGCTGACTATTTGCTTTTGCTTTGCTAGCTCGCTCGTGGGATCCTTAGTTTCCTTTCTTCCTTCGCTACAGTTTACGGATCATCATCCTTTTGGTATTGATCTCGTTTCATTTTATTTCTTTTCGTACTTTATCGCTTTATCGCATCATCCTCTAACATGAGAAGTAGGACTTAGACATGCATCTGGCCAAGTCCTCGAAAGAGGCTCTATTTTTGTTGGTGTGTTTATATTTGTGCTTTGCGGCAGGGAGTCACGGTGTAATAAGTCCTATATGGCACTCCGTTAAGTCCTCATGGAAGGCATGCGGAAAGGGTTAGCAATCATCCCCCGCCCAGTTTCATCGAGTACGTTCAGTATGTGCACGCCACGCGTTGCTTGCTTCTGAACTAGCACAAGATCTTGTTATCGAGTATGTCAGGAAAAGGGTTCATGCAATCGTACCCCCACACTTCCTATAGCTCACGTCGCTCGACGTTGATGCTTGGTGTACGCACGCACCGTTTTCCTTTCAAATCTGTGACGGCTTGGTTGCTGAGAGGGATCCGCTCCTCTTGTCTATGGCCCGATCATTTTCGCGAGGTCTAATGCTTGGTTGACTCGGGTGATTCGCTCCCCTTGGCTATGGCGGGACCGCTTTTCTACCATTCGGCCAGTGCCGTTGGTTTGTTTGCTTTACGAGCGGAGCTCGTTTGTGTGATATTATTGTTTACTTTCGCCTTTTTCCCTCGTAGGTTGCTAGCTTATTTTAGACTTGTACCCTTTGTATGATTACATTAGGTAGAAAGCTTTCCCCTTAGCTTAGGTTTTCCTCATGCATTCTTTAAAACACAAACCACACTCTTTGATTTTTTTTCTTAAGAGCTTGTTATTTCCGCTCCATTCCCAAGCCTAAGTCTCCAAAGGTCGAGCAGCGGAGTGTGAATGTAACTTGTTCACTTAAAAAACACGAAACAAACAGAAACTAGTTAGCTGAGCTACGGTAGCTCTGATTCTGCAAAACAGATACGTAGGTAGCGGGGTAGGGCCCGTGCGAGCACAACCCTTTCTTTTCCCTACATTCTGCATTCATTTTAGTCCAGATTAGCGCAATTTGTTTACACACCCATAGTTTTAGACACGAGCGTGGATACCATCGAGTACGATGGACACGAGGGGTGCTAACACCTTCCCCTCGCGTAACCGACTCCCTTACCCTTTTTATCTGGTCGTGAGACCGTTGTTTTGTTTTGTGGTTTGCTGGCATTCCCTTCCTTTTCAGGATAAATATGTTAGTGGCGACTCTGTTAATTTTCGCGGTAGCGACATCTGTTTCTAAACCTAAGATATTACCTCATTAATTCTACTTTGGGCCAAACTAATTCACACTGGCAACACAACATTCAGCCCAATTAATTTTATCTTATTAAAACTCCCTATTTACTTATCACCTCATATTTTACGGTCTAATTTAATTTTGTCTGAAAATTCCCAAAATAATACACGACAATCTAATAATATTTCTAATACTAAAAATATTAGAAATCTCGATTAATTGTCGATCCGCTATCCCGAAATAATACCGACTAAATCGTCCCAAAATAGGAAAATTTCACTAAACACTCCAAACATCTAAATTAAGCGAATAATCGAATTTCCGGGTGTTACACGTACACCGATCAAAGAGAAGAACAACGGTTGGTTCAATTTCTGATGGCACTTAGGGATGATTTTGAGGGCCTTCGTGGGGTTATTCTGCACCATAATCCTCTTCCCAGTGTTGATTCTATTTTCAATAAATTGTTGGCAGAAGGAGTTCTTTCCACTTCTCATTCTGTTTTTACTGATCCATTTTACAAAGGAAAACCTCAAGGTAGGGTTGGGCTTGGTTTTAATGAATGTGCTTTTTGTAAAGAGAAAGTTCATTAGAGAGCACAATGTCCCAAGTTGAAAGTAGGTAAGAAAAATTTTAAGAGTCCATCATTCAATGTTGTTGTTACTGCTCCTACTACCATTGGCTCTGGTTCTAATCATGCATATCCATCTGAGATCACATCTCAAAATCTAATATTGTAGAGCAGCTTCAAAAGCTTCTTGCCACTCAGCCACATGCCATGTCTGCCTCCTCTATTAAAGGTTTGAATTCTTCTTGTGTGTCAGGTATATCTTATTCCATGTGGATTCTAGACTCAGGAGCATCACACCATATGTCATATGATGATAAATCATTTGTGTCCTTAAATACTGCATCATCTATATCAGTTTTGACCTCTGATGGCACTTATATACCATTAGCAGGCATTGGTTCTGCCTTCACACTAAATTTGTCTTTTTCTGATGTTTATTATATGGCAAAATACCCTTTTTGGTCCCTAATGTTAACCTCGGGGTTCATTTTGGTCCTTTAACTTCAAAAAGTGTCACATTGGTCCCTTAACTGTTTAAAAGGTGTCATTTTAGTCCTTTTTGTCACATTAGCGACAGAAAAACTCAAAAATCGATCGCTATTTTCGTCGCTAATATGACAAAAAGGACTAAAATGACACCTTTTGAAGAATTAAGGGACCAATATGACACTTTTTGAAGTTAAGGGACCAAAATGAACCCTGAGGTTAACATAAGAGACCAAAAAGGGTATTTTGCCTTATTATATTCCTAACCTCACTTTGAATCTCGCTTCTATTAGTCAATTATGTGATCATGGTTACTCAGTTATGTTTTCTTCCACTTTTTGTTGTGTGAAGGATCCTCATTCAGGGAGGATGATTGGGACATGCTATAGACAAGGGGGCTTTATGTTTTGGATGAGTTGAGAGGTCCAAATACTACAGCCTCAACCTCTAGTTTCAGAACTAATTTATTATCCTCTTTTCGTCTGAATTCTTCGTCTTTAGTTTTTATTTATGGTATTACCGTCTTTGACATGTCTCTGCTTCTATATTAAAGTATTTGGCTTCTACTGGAGCTTTAGGTAAGTTACAAACCAGTGATATTTCAGATTGCTATGGTTGTAAACTCTCTAAATTTTCAGCTTTACCATTTCGTAAAAGTGTTTCCATTTCATATGCATCATTTGATTTAGATTCGCCGCTTCTTACTAAGGGTGGATCTAAATATTACATTTCATTTATTGATGTCTATACTCGTTATTGTTGGTTTTAACTTATGAAAAATCATTCTAAATTTTTTGACATTTACTGTATGTTTCGTGCTATGGTTAAGACTCAACATAATGTTGTTATAAAGTGCTTCCATTGTGATTTAGGTGGTGAGTATACATCTAATAAATTATCTGAATTGCTTGATTTTGATGGTACAAATCATCAAACATCTTGTACTTATACTCCTCAACAGAATGGAGTTACTGAAAGGAAACATTGTCACATTATTGAGACTACTCGTTCTCTTTTGTTGTCTGCTTCGGTTCCTAGTGAATTTTGGGGTGAAGCAGTTCTTACTACTATTCATGTCACATCAAGTTTGTATTCCTTTTAAAAATTGTATAATTCTATCCCAAATTATTCCTCTTTGAAAGTGTTTGGTTCTACTTGTTTTGTTCTTCGACCACAAGTAGAACATAGTAAGTTATCTTCTCGTTTTGTGGTATGTGTTTTTCTTGGTTATGGGGATGGTCAAAAAGGTTATTGTTGTTATGATCCTGGTGCAAAGAAATTGTCAATTTCTCTTCATGTTGTTTTCCTTGAACATATTCCTGTTTACTCTATTTCTTCTGATTCTTATATTACTAGCAGTTCAAAACTCACTCATATTGATCCTTTTCGTCATAATGGTAATGTTTCTAGTGATTGTAATTTTGAGAATTGCAGGAATGATACTAATGCTACTCGAGATACTGACATCCCTCTTGTCCCCACGACTACTCAAAAACCTCTTAAGATTATTGATCCTCCACCTCCCCGTTACCCCTCTCGTAACCGTAAATATACTCAATTGCTTGATTTTGTCTATTCCAATTACTCTGCTTCTTTTGCTTCTTTTCTAACCTCTATCCATAATTTTTTTGAGCACTCTTCCTATAAAGAGGATATTCTTGACCCTCTTTGGCAGCATGCTATGGCAGAAGAACTCTCTGCTTTGCATAAAACTGATACTTGGGAATTAGTACCTCTTCTTCCCGGAAAACGTGCTATTGGGTATCGTTGGAAATACAAGATCAAAACTAAGTCTGATGGTTCAGTTGAGCTCTACAAAGCACATCTTGTTGCTAAGGGATTCTCTCATCAATATGGTATGGATTATGAAGAAACTTTTGCTCATGTTACTAAGATGACTACTATTTGCACTCTTATTGCAGTTGTATCTATTCATCAATGGCATATTTTTTAAATGGATGTTAAAAATGCATTTATAAATGGTGATCTTTAAGAGAAAGTGTATATGGTACGCCCACATGTTGTTTCTCATAATCAAGGGGAAGTGTGTAAGTTGAAGAAAGCCCTATATGGTCTAAAAAAGCTCCACGAGCTTGGTTTGAGAAGTTTACGACTGTGATTATGCCTATTGGTTTTGGCTATAGTGATCATGATTCTGCTTTGTTTGTCAAGACCACTTATCATGGTCATATTTTACTCTCATTATATGTTGATGATATGATTATTACAGGTGATGATATGGATGGAATTAATGATTTGAAATTACAGTTAGCCAAACAATTTGAGATGAAGGACTTAGGCACTCTTCGATACTTCTTGGGCATTGAAGTTGCTTACTATCCTAGAGGTTATCTTCTTTCTCAATCCAAATATATTGCCAACATTCTTGAACACGCCCGCATTTTGATACTAGAGTAGCAGATAGTCCTCTTGAGTTGAATGTGAAATATGCTCCATCTGATGGCGTTCCTCTTCCAGATCCCACCTTATATCGTACTTTATTGGCAGCCCGATGTACCTTACAATTACTAGATCAGATATTTCTTATGTTGTTCACGTTTTTAGTCACTTTGTTGTCTCTCCTACTACAGTGCATTGGGCAGTCGTTCTTCGCATATGTCATTATATTCGAGGAACCCAGTTTCAGAGCCTTCTCTTTCCCTCATCATCTTCATTAGAACTACGTGCTTATTCTGATGCTGATTGGGCTGGCCACCCCACAGATCGTAAGTCTACCACAAAGTTCTGTATCTTTCTTGGAGACTCTCTTATTTCTTGGAAGATTAAGAAACAAGATATTGTCTCTCGTTCTTCTACATAAGCTGGGTATCGTGCTATGGCATCCACCACTACTGAAATAGTTTGGTTGCGTTGGTTACTTTCTTATACGGGTGTCATTCTTTCTGAACCGACTCCCATGTATTGTGATAACAAGAGTGCCACTCAAATTGCCCACAACTCGGTCTTTCATGAACGTATCAAACACATTGAGATTGATTGTCACTTCACTCGCCATCATCTTTAACATGGGACAATTACTCTACCATATGTCTCTTCCGCTTTGCAGATTACTGATTTGTTTACAAAGACACATTCCATTAAACATTTTCATTTTTTGATTGATAAACTCTGGATGCTTCATACTAATGCATCTTGAGTTTGAGGGGAGATGTTAGATATTATTATTATTAATGATATTATATTGTATAAGGGTAGTTTGGTATTTCCTAGTAGTTAATATTTATACTCTGGTGTAACCTTTATTCTCCAGTTTTTGCTCATTCTATTGAAACCATAAGCCAAATGATCTTTTTCCTTCTCTATGTTTTTATGTGCTGACTATTGTTAACAAGATAAACTCTATAATTTTATGTTTCCATTTTACCTAGACAAAATGAGTCAAGATAAAATTTTGATTCTGACAACCTTAACTAAGAAAGCAAATCCTTAAATAGATTTATCTTGTTTAAATCACTATTTATTTATTGTAATCAAGAGAGTCTTGTTCATTTTTACTCTGATATTTTAATATAAAAATTATAAGTTGAACTTGAGATTAAAATTTCATGAGAATTTAACTTGTCAACCCCTGCACCATACATGGAACCTCCACAATATGTGTGCTATGACTGTTATACTCTTATCTAAATTTATCGATTTTTCATAAATTAGGAGTAAATATCGGAAATTTTATAACTACACAGGAAATTTTGAAAAAATATGCAATAATACCATAAATTTTGAAATTTTCGGTTAAAAAAATCATCACTTTCATAAGTTTTTACTGGAAATAAATTTCATGAATTTTTATCGGAAATTTCAAAATTTCTGATAAAAACTCTTGTATGATTATTGGTAATTTCTAAATTTTTGGTATAAATGTATGAGTTTTTACCTGGGATTTCAAAAATTTTCGGTATTTACGACATGGACTTTTCTTAAAATATCGGTATTAGTTCAAAGATTCCGGACTTTATAACAAATTAGTATAATTTAATACCAAAAATTTTAAAATGTACTACTGAAAATTTAATCTGTTATCGAAAATTTAGAATGAACTAATTTCGTTTGCTCTTTTTGACTCAACTTTGTCTATGATCAGTTTTGAAATTAATAAAATATATGGGGTGACAAATTTAATCTTTGAGGTAGCAGGATAAATTCTCAAATTTGATGCACGAAGATTGCTGGCTTATTATATTATGAAAGACAATATCTTTATCCACCCCCAATCTTCTTAGGAACCACAGCGAAAATCCAAAAACGCCTCTATATTTCGGAAGTGCATCTCCGAAGTAAAAAAAAAGGTAATTTCGGAGATGCATCTCCGAAATCATTTTTTAAAGTAAAAAAAAGGTGTTTTCGGAGATGCATCTCCGAAAACAACATTTCGGAGACGCATTTCCAAAAAACGTGTGTTTTGCTGTTAAAACAAAACAGCCTCCCTCCATTTTTCAGTTCAAAATCACCAACCATTTGCGCCTACACAAATCAAAGGCTACTTCAAAACAACAACAACCTCCAACCTTCAAAGACTACTTCAAAAGCACCATCAACATCACTTCAAGTTCTCACAACTTTAACTCAAGGATTGAAATTCATATTAGGGGTGTTAGAAATTAGTATAATGTAGTAGGTTTAAGTTATTATATGTCATTGAGTATGTTTAGATAGGAAAAAATTGATTTTGAAGCATTTAGGGCAAGAATGGAGTTTTCTGCAAAAATGGAGTCGCAGGTGTTTTCGGAAGTGCATTTCCGAAAACACCTTCATGACCAGTACGACATAGACAGGGTAGGGAGACCCAAACCGCGCAAGACATCTTATCGATTTCAATTTTTTCAGGAAAATGTCAGGAAACCCCGCACGACATAGACAGGGTAGGGAGACCTAAACCGCGTTGGCTAGACGTGAGCAGGCCTCACAGTTGCCATCAACACGAGGACGGGGCTGAGTACCCGTCCAACCGGATAAGGTGCCTGCTGGTTCCTCATTTGGATCTAGAAGTCGGCTGGCTCGGACGTCTTCCTCATGTGAGGTGGTACGTGAGGAGGAGGAGATCGAGGAGGAGGTGAGACACGAGGAGGAGGAGGAGATACTTGATGCTGACCTTCTGCATGGGGAGGAGCACGAGGGCTATCCGAGAGGGCCTACAAACACTTCTGTGCTGATTTACTACCACGACCACGTCGCTCGACGTGTCTGGGAGGGAGAGGTATTTTTTTAATTACACTTTATAATTTAACCGTTTTTATTCCACTTTCTCTTAACGGTCTAACTAACAATCTTTTTTGTTTTTTTTTGTTGTAACAGGAAAGGCCGACGATAAAATTCGTGAACCACGCGCGGAAGATTTTTGATCTGTTTAAACCACATGCCCAATGGTTTAATGATATTGTAGTTGGTTCCGGGTTTGGTGGGTTGTGCATGACCGGATATACCACTATTAGCCACGACATACATGGGGATTTCGTGGAGAGGTGGCACAAGGAGACGTCTTCTCTCCATTTTTCTGTTGGGGAGTTGACGATCACCTTGCACGATGTTCAGTTTATGCTCCACCTGTCGATCAGAGGGAGGCTGCTGCACCATTCCCGAATACAGAGGGTCGGGGCGATTGAGTGGATGGTCGACTATCTGGGTATGGACCCAAACATGGCTGATTATGAGTGTCGGGCGACGAGTGGGGCCCATATCCGGTTCTCCAACTTGAGAGAGCTGTATGAGAACCACTTGTTGGCGGAAACGGAGTCCGATCAGGAGGGTGACGGGCTTTTTACAGAGTATCATCGTGCCTGCGCTCTTCAGCGCTGGTTCATGTTCTTGGTACTTTATGTACCTGACTACCATTGACCAGTGGAACTGGGGACAGCTATTTTGATATACCTATACCAGAAGCTGAATGAAGCCTCCAACTAGAGGACCAGGCAGTTGACTGGATCTTGCACACTCCTGACGGTACGTTTCTTTTTAATTATTTCACATTTATTTATGGTTTATATTTATTTTTAACATATTATCGTATTTGTGTTTCAGGGCTGGATCATCTCGTACTTCCCCCGCATCCACGACTTCGCCATTGATCCTGCGTACATTGACGCCATGCCTAGGGCCACTCGATACGTTCTCCAAAGGGGGAATAACGCAGTGGGCCCATATCACGTGTACCTCGATCGCACTGCTCACGATGACATCCGTTGGACTCTGTTCACCGACTACCGTGTTGTTGTCCCATTCAACCGCATCGCGTTATACTCTGGATAGTTGGCATCCGGGGCCAACACCATGGTGAGGTATCTGCCGAAGCGGTGAATGAGGCAGTTTGCACGTGTGCAGATGATATCGAGGTCACCGTTGGAGGCTACTCCCGACATAGTTATTCGAGTGGAGCTCACTGCTATATTTGAGGATTGGCGCATCATTTGGTCCCGAAGGAGTATCGGTGTATGGCGGCCACCCAGGAGTGGAACTGTGTAGAGGGGTACGTGATATGGTTTTATCGGGTTTCACATCCTCTGATGACACCCAACGCTCCTGGAGCTCCTAGGCCAGCACACGAGGAGATCTTGGAGAACCAGCAGGACGAGGTCAAGCCACAGATCTCCTGCCGATATGCCAACGGATAGAGATGCTTGGGCGGGACGCATTGGACCGAAGTATCATTGAGCACGGCGGTTCAGAGGCAGTTGCCATCGTGGAGAGGATGGTCGGTGACGCGGCTGGTGCGTCGGCATATACGAGGTAAAGGAGGTCCTAGGGAGTTAGGGTTAGGCATACTCAGTAGCAGTTGCCTATTTATTTTTTATTCTTGACTTTTTTGTATTCGGGTTGTATTATTTTGACATTTATGTACACTATTTTTTGTATATATAATATTAGTATTTTATTCCAATTTGCGTGTTATATTTAGTTTATATCAAGTACTATTTACATTAAGCATTATCGTTTAATTTAAAATACGAGACTAACCATTGTTTAGAAAACAAAAAAATAACTTCCTGCATATTTCGGAGATGCATCTCCAAAAACACCCAAAAAGTGAAAATGAGTGTTTTCGGATATGTATCTCCGGAAACACTCCTAAATTGGTGTTTTCGGAGATGCATCTCCGAATTCTGGAAAAATCTGGAAAAAAAAAACTTCGGAGATGCATCTCCGAAATTAGGGGTATTTTAGAATTTTCAGCACGGGTTCTCCCTCAAGGGGTCTATAAAGAAATTGTCTTATAAAACCTTCCCAACCCTTGCCACTTTCACAACTGGCCTGTTTGGAAAGTTTAACCTTTCTTGTGGGCAACTTTCAACTTTTAATTGCAACCTTGTACATGAGCTTCCCAACCCTTGCCACTTTCACCTTTTACATGAGCTTCCCAACCCTTGCCACTTTCACAACTGGCCTGTTTGGAAAGTTTAACCTTTACTGTGGACAACTTTCAACTTTTAATTGCAACCTTGTACATGAGGCGTATCTCTAAAAATATTTAAATATCATTGAATTTATTCAGAGATGTATCTCCGGATGTATCAAATTTCTTTTTTTTTTTAAATTTAGTTCGGAGGTACATCTATAAATTTTTTCGAGATTAATTGAGAAATGTTTCTCCGAAGATATTATTTGTTTCAATTATCATAAATATTTTTGATACTTATATGTATTAATATGTACCATCAATATGTGTCCGAAAATATCTTCAATTACTAACATAGAAATTGCCATCAATATCTCTGAAAAAATATATAAAAAATTCATCAATTCCAAGTCTTTTTTCTAAATGGTAATTCAAATAAAAGGTACTCCCTCCGTCTCACAATAGGAGTTCTCTTTGAGATTTTTACGCTTTTTAAGACAATGATTAATTATGTTGATTTCAATGATAAAATGAATGTCATTTACTAAAATAACCTTATTAATAATAGGTAGTGGAGTATTTAAATGAATCAAAACACAATAAATAAGAGTAAGTTAATGAAAAAAAAAATAAATATAACAATGATACTCCCTCCGTCTCACAATAGGTGTCCTCTTTGACATTTTCACACTTTTTAAGAAAATAATTAATTATGTTGATTTCAATGATAAAATGAGTCTCATTTACTAAAATAACCTTATTAATAATAGGTAGTGGGGTACTTAAATGAATTAAAATACAATAAATAAGGGTAAGTTAGTAGAAAATAATAATAAATATCATAATGGTATTCTAAATGGACAATTAATTTGAGACAAATAAAAATAGGAAAGAAGATAGTAAGACAGAGGGAGTATTCTACATGGACAAATAATTTGAGACAAATAAAAATAGGAAAGAACACCTATTGTGGGACGGAGAGAGGATCATTCTCGAAGATATATTAATGGTATTCAATATATGATAAATCTGATGGTAAATATTTCCTGAAATTATAAACAGTATTTACCAATAAAATATATTAAATGGTAATCAGTAAATTAAATGGTAAATCAATATTAAATATCATTATATTGATATAATTATAAATTGTATTTACCAATATTAAAGACATCAAATGGTAATTATTTCAATTATTAGATATGTCTTTTTCACCGTATTTATATTGATCAGTCATTTAACAAAAATATAAAAGACATCAAATAGTAATATATTGACTTGATTATAAATGATATTTTCATTTCTCATAATTATAAGTGCATACGAGAAAAAAAATTTTAAGTAATTTTTAAAAACTCTAAATTTGCTATGTAGGTTAATTTGTGGCTTTAAAATAAGATAAAGTTTGAAGACTTTATAGAATCAATTTAATTTGTTGTGGAATTAAAACAATTGAATCATAAGAAATACTTTTAAATATTTAATGATTTTACTATAATTTTTTTAAAAATATTAGTAATTATTCTCAGATATTTTTTATAAATTATAAAAAATAAATTTAACATCTAACTTTTAAATATTTTTAATATAATATAAATTACATATCTTTTTTAAAACGATAGTATATTAAAAAAATAATCTTTTTGAATTTTTTTATCTAAAATAATATTAAAATGTGATATTTTAAAATCTATAAAAATTATAATAAAATATTAAAAATTAAAATAAACTACACTCTATTTATATTTATTATAGGATTATAAAGATAATTTTAAGTACTCCCTCCGTCCCAAAATAAGTGTCATAGTTGATACTTTCAGACAAATTAAAAAAATGTAATAAATGAAAGAGAGAAAATGATAATTTTACCAAATTATCCTTATTTTTTATTGGTGTACTCTTTTTTTCATTAATGCAATGTGAGAGAAATAATAAATTAAGAGTATTAATTAGAGGATATAATTGAAAGATAAAAGTTAAATTTCACTACGCCAAATTTGTCTTTTAGCAGCGCATCTACGAAAGCGCTTTTAGGAAAAGCTCTGCTATAGGTTTCGCTATAAACAAAATTAAAAAACAAGTGAAAAAAGCGCTGGTAAATGAGGGGTATGAAAGCGCTTTCTAAAAGCGCTGGCATAGGGGGGATTTATGAAAGCGCTTTAATAAAAGCGCTGGTATAGGGGGTATGAACGCGCTTTCTAAAAGCATTGCTATAGGGGGGATTTATGAAAGCGCTTTAAGAAAAGCGCTGGTAAGGGGGGTATGAAAGCGCTTTAGTAAAAGCGCTGGCGTAGGTCATTTTATAATTAAAATTGTTAAATCCTAAACTAACAAAACACGCTTTCTGGCCTCCTCATACTCACTGTTCCTCTCTCGCAGATTCTCTTCCTCCTCACTGTTCCTCTCCATGCCTCCGTCATACTCCCTCCGTCGTTCTCCCGCCGCCTGTACTCCCACCGTCGTACTCACTGCGCCGTTCGTACCCCCTCCGCCGTTCATACTCCCTCCGCCGTTCGTACTCCCTCCGTTCCGGCTCACCCTTCTTTCAAAGGTGAGAAATGTTGAATCTCTATCTTCATATTTGAATTTGTGACATGTAAGAATTGTTTAAGTTGAGTAGTATTTAGAGTTAGAGGTCACTAAATCTATGTACTGTTTCAGGACTGTTTTAGGGTTTATCTTCATATTCTGAAAATTGATGTTCAAATATTGGTTGTTTGTCACTAGTTTTTGCAGGAAAAGAAAAGTTTGATTGGTTTTCAATTCAGTTCGGTTCACAGGTTTTTCTGAACAACCCTTCTAGGTTTGTATCCGTTGGAAATTCTGTTTCAGTTAGTTTGTTCTCTGTTATCAGTTATGTTTCTATGAGTTAGTTAAGTGAAAATCATTGATGTTAAAATGTGTGGGTCTAGAATACATTATTAAGCATTTTAATATGTTGATTTCCATTTCTTATGCTTATGAATCATTAAATGGATATGTTGTTGTTCAGAAAATTACAAGTACTATATAATGTGATTTATGCTTATGAATCATTAAATGGATATGTTGTTGTTCAGAAAATTACAAGTACTATATAATGTGATTTATGCTTATGAATCATTAAATGGATAAGGCTTGGTGTTATTCGTATTTGTTGGCAATAATCCTGTCGGGTTATGATTAATTTCTCTTAATGTTTGATGAAGTGAATTGTCGGTGTTGATTGGTGTTGCTGTTTGTTCAAAGAAAACTAGTGAAAATATGTGGATATGACCTAGAATCATTCATGCTAGGTGTTGACAGGGTGTATCGTTTCAAGGATGCATAGTGCAGAATTTTTTTGGCTTAAATTGGTGTTGATTAGTGATGATGCTTTCTATTTACTCATGAATCAAATTGTTAGGATGTTATCAATCTCATGGCTAGAATTCTTAAGAGTGATAGCAAACATTTTTTTGTGTTGTTGTGAAGTGTTGAGAATTTTTATTGTTTGGTTCATGAATATTGATGCTAGTTTTGTTGAGAGTAATTCACTTGTCAAACGTGTGTGTTGATGTTTAAATGTGCGAATTTATGGCGAGAGCTTGTTTTTGCTAATTTTGTAAGTGGTATTTGAAAATCCTTTCATAAAAAGTGAATTGGTATTGATTATACTTGGTTATTTTACCACTTGAAACTTATGTTTTGTGCTTAAATTTCAACCATGCATGTGTGTTCTTTCTTGCTAAATGCCTTGATCCATTCTCTTGTGTTCATGTGTGCTTTAAACGACTTTGTGGGACTGTTTTAGCAGCATCTTAAGTGTAGTATTTTAGACTTAGCATTTGTTGTTATTTTCACTACTTTCAATTCATAAAATAAAGACTTAGTCTTGGAAAGAGATTTTGACCTAAACTTAGTTGATAATATGACTTTCTTGTGTGCTAATGAATGCTTATGAGTGTTGTATAACACTAAGATAAATCTTCTTTTGTCTTCTACAGGTTCTTTTGTAGCTACACGTTCATTGGCTCTTATATAGCTCCTCTTTTGAAAGGTGAGTTATTATTGATATCTTGTATTTGCTTTGTAATTCAATTGTCCTAGATTGAGATACTTCAATAGTGTTTAAAGATAGTAAAACCAAATAGGTTAATTAAAATTTTACTTTGTAAATTTTTTTCTTATAATAGTGATGCTACTTAATAATATTTTTCTTATACATTCTTAATTTGCATTTTGACAGAAACGCATTATACTGTTTTGTGCCTTAATTAGTTGTTTTTGTTTAGCTTAATTAAGACATGGATAAGACATGGATGCATTCAAATCGATTGTCGAAAGAGTGCGAGAAAGGGGTATTGGAATTCGTTAAGTTTGCGGTTGCGCATGCCGAAGACTCGAGTTGAATGACGTGTCCTTGCTTGGGTTGCTGTTATGGGGGTCAGGTTGACGGGGATCAGTTGGCATCGCATTTACTACGGTTTGGAATTGATAGAAGTTATACATGTTGGAATTTGCATGGTGAGAAAAGTAGCGGGAATGTTGAATCAAGGTATAATACGACGTATGCTTCAAACAACGATTGCACAGATACATACGATTATGATCGAGTCGAAGAGATTGCAGAAGCGCTTGAAGAAGATCTTGAGGATTGTCCCAAAATGTTCGAGAGGTTGGTAAGCGATGCAGAGAAACCGTTGTATGATGGTTGTACAAAATTCACAAGATTGTCTGCGGTGTTAAAGTTGTACAACTTAAAGGCGAGCAATGGATGGTCGGATAAAAGTTTCATAGAGTTATTATCCCTTATGAAAGATATGCTACCAGAGGATAATGTTCTTCCCAATCGAACGTATGAGGCCAAAAAGATGTTGTCCTCTATTGGCATGAGCTATGATAAGATACATGCCTGTCCAAAAGATTGCATTTTGTTTCGAAACGAGTATGCAGCGTTGAATGAGTGTCCTAAATGCGGTGCCCCTCGATATAAGAAAAAGTTGTCTCCGACAAAAGTCTTATGGTATTTTCCTATAATTCCGAGATTTAGACGCATGTATCATAGTGAAACCGATTCAAGACACTTGACTTGGCATGCAGATGGAAGAATTATTAATGGAAAGTTGCGACATCCGGCAGACTCACCACAGTGGATGAAAGTTGATAATGATTATCCTGAATTTGGAAAAGAAGCAAGAAACCTTCGCTTGTCATTGTCTACTGATGGAATGAACCCGCATGGTATTCAAAGTATCTCGCATAGCACCTGGCCTGTGATTCTTATGATTTATAACCTACCTCCGTGGCTATGTATGAAGCGTAAGTACATGATGTTATCTATGTTAATTTCTGGACCTAAACAACCAGGGAATGACATAGACGTATACTTGGTACCCTTAATCAAAGATTTAAAATTTTTGTGGTAGAACGGTGGGGAGGTTTATGATGGGTATAGGAAAGAAAGTTTCAACTTGAGGGCGATGTTGTTTGGAACAATTAATGATTTTCCAGCATACGGAAATCTACCAGGGTACAACAATAAAGGTCAAAAAGCGTGTCCTGTTTGTGAAGATGAAACCGATACGACACGATTGGATCTTTGTCAGAAGAATGTCTTTCCCGGTCATCGTAGATTCTTAAATTCTAATCATCGCTACCGTGGGTGGAGAAAAGCATTCAATGGTAAGGCCGAACAACGTAGAGCCCCGCCTTTTTTGACAGGTGATCAAATTTTTGAAAAGGTGAAAGATGTGAGCACTCAGTTTGGCAAGCCTTTTGCACATTTACTTGTCAAGAGTGGGTGGAAGAAGAGGTCAATTTTTTTTGAACTTCCATATTGGAAGTCGTTGTACGTGAGACATTTCCTCGATGTTATGCATATTGAAAAAAATGTATTTGACAGTGTTATTGGTACGTTGCTCAATATACAAGGAAATTCTAAGGATGACCTTAACATAAGGAAGGACATGGTAAACATGGGAATGAGAAGTGAATTGGGACCCGTGACAAAAGGAAGACGAACATATCTGCCACCTGCTGTTTACACTCAATCTAGAAAGGAGAAGAAAATATTATGTAAGTTCCTCAGTGAAGTTAAAGTTCCAGAAGGCTACTCATCAAATATTAGAAGACTTGTGTCCATGAAAAACCTCAAGTTAAAGAATTTAAAGACGCATGATTGCCATGTTATAATGGAACATTTTCTACCAATAGGTATACGTTCTATTGTTCCAGAAAAAGTAAGAAGCGCAATAACTAAACTGTGTTTTTTCTTCAGGTCAATTTGCAGTAAGGTGATTGATCCCGCGATCTTACCAACATTGCAAAAAGAGATATTTATTATTGGTTTAGGGCATTTCATCTTGCCAACTATACTTATCGTCACCGGATTATCGCCTAGTTGGCAAGGGAAAAGTGCACAACACTTTGGGAGATTTACTTCACCATAGACCGCTCCCGGATGTGTAACATCCCAAAATTTCTTATTTAATTAATTTAATTAAGTTTTAAATTAATTATTCGAAATTAGCATTTTATTGAAATTAATTGGAAATAATAAAATGTTAGTTGTTGGGCCATTGGTGGAGTTAGTAATGTGAGGGTGTTAATGTGAAGGAGTTCATTACTAAATTATGTTATGTTTTCATAAAACAAGGAAATTGGAGGAAATTGAGAAATAGAGGAGGAAAACCTAAGAGAGAGAGAGAGAGAGAGAGAGAGAGAGAGAGAGAGAGAGAGAGAGAGAGAGAGAGAGAGAGAGAGAGAAGAACTCATGAGCAAAATCTATTTTCGCAACCCTTTGGCAGCCTTCACAAATCATGCCATAACTTTCTGCTCGTAACTCCAAATCAGGTAATTCTCGAAGATTCGGATTCTACACGAAATTTATTTCGATTTGATATATTAATTTGTGTTAGGTAAGTTCTCGATGAGGGAGATAAGCGAGTTTGAAGATTGGGGATTCTTGCTGAAAGTGAAGAAAAGAGGCTTACGGGTTTGATGGAGAAGAAGGGGAAAAGTCCAGATTCTTGGCTAAGGTAAGGGGGGACTTATCCGATTAGCATCTATTATTGGATTAGGGGTTGATAATACTAAATAGATTTAGAATTCGGGTCGATTGAGTCATATGATAGATTTAGGAATTGAGTCAAATTGTATGATGTTTGATCCCTATGTTTGAATCCATGGTGTTTGTGTTGTTATGGTCTCAATTGATGCGTAACTGGTGTATTATGATGTGTATTTCGTGTTGTATGTGCATTCCATTTCCTTAAGTTCGTACTGGTATGAATTGAGTGAGTTGGGAATGTGTAGAATGTTGTTTTCTGCGATTGGGGGTTTCTGAAAATCGCCAGTTCGCGTCGTGTCCCAGGGTTGGCGTCGCGAAGTGCTTGGCAGAAAGCCAGAAAGTTTTGGTTCACTCAGTTCGCGCCGCGAACACATGTTTGTGCCGTGAAGTGCTTGGCAGAGAGCCAATGAGTTTTGAGACGCTTAGTTCGCGCCGCGAACCAATGTTAGCGCCGCGTGCTGTTAGTGACAGGCCATTTTGGAAAGTTTAAAGAGGCATAACTTTCAAACCGTAAACCTGTTTTTAGTGCCGTTCCGAGGGTGACGTGCCTTGTAAAACGATCTATCTGTGTAGATGATGAAATGATGAAATGAAGTGTAATTTAATGATTTTAAATGATGAGTTAATCATTTATTGAAGATGTATTATACATATATGTGATGAGATATGTTGATATATGCTATGTGAAACAATAATCATGTGATGATCTGCGTGTTGTATGAGAATGACTGGATGTTAATTGAGTGATTGTTAACATATGTAAACATGCTTGATGATGATGATGATTATGATGAAATGAGTATTTGATGATGTTACTCATTAGACTTGACGATGGTATAAGTATGTTCATGTATGTTTGCATTCATTCGTGTTCATTGATGATGATGTATCCATGATGATGTGTTGGATCAGTAAAGGGCATGATTCCCATTGTGTGGAATTTGTGCTGGCAGGGCCGTATCTTGAGGATGTTGGATTGGTCATGGGTTATTCCCATTTGATGATGTTGGTACCACATACATAGTGTCAGTTCATACATATGCATACTTTTTATAACATGATTGGATGTATTCCAGTGTTATAAATATTGATGATGTGTTTGTTGGTTGTTTATGAAACAATTGGGTGAATGATGCGACTATGATGTGTTATCGCTTTATAACCTTATAACATTTGTTAACTATGATGAGACTCACCCTTACATGTTGTCATTTTCAGATTGAGGATAGCGGCTGTTCGACTCGGTGAGGATTAGCTCATGAGTCAGTTATTTAGTTAGCGTCAGGTGTCATGCTCTGATATTTGTAACACTGGGGACGCGATGTTTAGAGTTTATGGTTTATAACTCTGGTTATGCTTTGATGTTTTGAAGGATAAGTTTTATAGATGTTAAACTTAATCCGTATGATTTGATTTCCGCTGTGTTAACATGAAATGTTTTTAATTGATGATGAATGCCTCAGTGAATGCATGACATAACTGAACGATGTTTAATTAATCTTTGAATTGTGGCACCCTTATTTTCATGTACTCTGAATAAACTTATTAATTTCCGCGGGGTTTAGAAAGGGGTGTTACAGGATGGACACCTGAAAGTATCAGTTGATGTTGTATTAGATCATGATGCATTGCTACCGGTGCCTGACATGGTCTCAGAGACAAGATTGTTGCGAGATGCAATAGGGTTATTTGTTGCATGGCCCTCGGAACTCATTTTCATTGATGATGAGGTATGTTGAAAACCATTATGAATAATTTAGTTTACGAATGTCAATTCTGAACCGTTACGTTAATTATTTTTTACATGATAATTTTAGACTACTCCTACAAAACCCGCAATTAAGGGTAAAGGGATTTTGCAGCAGGACGAGTCTGTTGCATCACTAAAAGAGGTACATTTAAAGTGTTAATATATGATCTGAATCTAAAACTGCATGATTTTATAATTTACCTAAGTTATATGATTTTTAGGTATCTGCTCGAGGGTCACAACAAGTGATGCAGCAAATTCATAGCGTACCACCCAAGGAAAAGGGTCCTCCGAAGGCTGTGGCAAAAAGAGGTGCTTTTGTGCCTCGATACCGGCAGACACTTGGAACTCTTGTGGATATGTCAAACTTGACGGCAGGTGCTATTCGAAATTAATATGGATGAAGCTGTCTTTGGTTTTGAATTCCCCGAAAGAGTTACACTAGATGACATGAAAGATATTTTTACGCATGATCAATTAGGCGTCAGTAATATTCACTCATACATCCGGTAATCTGATGAATATATTATTTAATTAGTTGAACAATTTATTTACACATTTCAATGAAAATAGTCTAATGTTTATTATGTTTTTATTTAAGGTTGTTGTATGACAAAGTGTTGCGCGGGACTGAATTGTCAAACAGATTCCATTTCGTGTCTTCCTCTCATTGCAGCGGACCGACAATTGCTACGGAACCGGATTCAGTTAGACAGCGCTTAGTCGATAGATTCATGACCACTGGCAATACAGAAAGCTTGTATCTTTGTGCGTATAATACCCGACCAGTAGGGTTAGTTTTTCATTCTTGGTTCATCTAATCTTTGTTTCTTTTGCGTAGCAAAATTTTCATATAAACAGCTTATTTTAATTTATACAGCACACTGGTTGTTGCTTACTATCAATCCTATAAAAGAAGTGGTATATTTTATGAATTTGGTAGATGGTGAGTAGACCAATTATCCGGCTATGAAGTCAACGATTGATAGGTAAGTGAGATCGTTCTAAATATTCGTGTATATTTATATATTTAATTATTTGTGAGATTGATCTAAATATATGCTTTTATATTTTTGTTAGATCAATACAAGTATTCCGAAGTCAAAGAGACGCATAGGTATCCCTGACTAAATCAAACAACATTACTTGGATCAAAGTGCAGGTACATTAATTTTCACAATTTTGATTATAATAGTTATACTACTTGATAAAACAAGACAACTATAAAATCTTATTTGTTTTTCTATGTAGTGTCCGCAACAGCGAAACAATACAGATTGCAGATACTTTGTTTTGAGGTTTTTGAAAGAAATCCTTCAAACGAATCAAGTAGAGATTCCAATCACGGTATGAATTTATAACTTAGGATAATTTCTTATAATTTATTTACATTTAACTAAATCATGCACATTATGTTATGTTTTTGTTATGTAGTACTTTGATGACTTCTATTCTGCTTCTTACACGAGACTTAAGTTGGAAGAAATCAAAGAGGAATTGTGTCAATTTTATATTCAGCAACTATTCATATAGGTATGAATACATTATTGTGTGAAAAGTGTTATGAATACATTACTGTGTGACGAATTTTGATAATGACTTTGTGTTTGAGTTTCTTTGGTGGATGTTGGTTCATTTTGCTTGATATTAATTGACGATGATGACATTGTTATATGAATCAAGTTTGTTGTTTGGTGAATAAGAGTGCTGAACTTTGTTTTAGTTGTTGTTGAGTTTGATTCTTAAATAAGTGGTGTTGATAGTTTGATTTGAGACTGGATTGATGACACATTACATTGGTGGATTGAGTTGCAAATCACATGAAATTGTGGCTAATAATATTGTTGATGTTTCTGAATGACAATTTGTTTTCTTGGAAAATTTGAAGTATAGATGTTGTTGTGGGGTCTGTTTTGAAACTTTGCTGTGGTATAGAATATTTGTGTTGTTTTCATATTGAGGAAATACTATTAGTGCATAATTTTATATGAGGGGATTGGGTCGTTCTGTGTTGCTTACTCATTATTGTGTGACGGATTTTGATAATGACTTTGTGTTGGAGCCTTTAATTGTGTTTGAGCAATGTTAGTAGGATTTTGATAATGACCGTGTTATTCTGTTCATACTTTGCAGGACCAGGACCGTGCGCTCGTCGGATTTTGAGAATTTCGGGCTTATATTCTGATTTAGTTATTGTTAGAGATGATTTAGTTATATGTATTTGTTGTAAACATGTGAATTGAACTATAATGGTGTATACAGGGGCGGACCTAGAAATTATATATTGGTGGGGCTAAACATTACAAACTAAATCATATAAAAATGATTAATAATATTTTTTTAATGCAATACATTACAATGAAAATCGTCTATCATTCATTTCTTGAAAGTGAGCTAAAAAACATCCTTTTGAATCTTATGAGCAATCATAAAGGTTATTTCCCGGCGCACAATTTATTTCATTAGCTATCTCTGCGTTAATTGTCTTTAAAGTGTCTACCAACTCAAAAAATGACCCCTTAAATAAAGAGTTAAGGGGCTCGCCACTCCCTCTAAATGGCACGTTACATCTCAAAAGAAACTTAATATCTATAAGGGATGTATTTAGACGAATACGATATTCAACATCTATTTATTTAGTTTGATTAATAAACACGGCCTTAATACTTTAGTTTGAGTTCATGAAAGCATAACTCATATGCACACAATGAGCATTCTATATGCCGAAGAGTTAATGGTGTAATTGTCACCCTATTCTAAATTTAATTATTGTATTCCTTAATAATCCTTTTACTTTAATTTTTTTAAACATATATTTTAGATGTACTAATATTTTATAAGTTTAATATTTAAATGTTTATTATATACTCATTTTATTTATTATTAAATTTTTGTGATAAAATATATTATATTTTTATAAGTGGTTGGATTTATTATTATTTTTATATAAAAACATATATTATTTAATTTTATTCTATTATAATATTTATATTTTAGAAAAATTAATACTATTTTTAATTAAATTTATAATTAATTGGATTTTGAATTAAGTTATTAGGTTTAAATTATTATATAATGAAATTTTAAGGTTAGTTGTTAAATTATATATAATATAAAGAAAAAAAATGAAAAATTGGTGTGGCTATAGCCACACCTTGCCTGTGAATAGGTCCGCCCATGGGTGTATATATTTTATTTTGGATTATAATGGTATTATATTGATATATAATGGTATATAATGTCCTAACTATGGGTTTTTGTTGAAATAATGGTATATATATAAGGCTTGAATTACATGTTTAGTGATTATTTTCAAAAATATTACAGGTTGAAAATAAATATAAATTACAGGTCGAACTGGGAGGCTTAAATTACAGGTTGCACTTTAAAATACTATGTTTAACGACAGCGCTTTTAAAAACGCTCTTATATGCCTACCTACGAAAGCGCTTTCTAATTAAAAGCGCTGCCTAAGATAATAAAAAAGCATAAAAGATAAAAAAAGCGCTACCTACGAGAGTGCTTTCTGGAAAAAGCGCTGCTATAGGGGTTGCTACGAGAGCGCTTTTCTGGACAAAGCGCTGCTATAGGGGATGCTACGAGAGCGCTTTTCTAGAAAAGGCACTGCTATAGGGGATGCTACGACAGCGCTTTTCTGGAAAAAGTGCTGCTATAGGGGATGCTACGAGAACGCTTTTGATATACCAATAGCGCTGTCTTTACCTACGGCAGCGCTAGCATAGGCAGCACTTTTAAGCGCTCTAAAAGCCCAAAAAAACGCTCTAAAAGCCCTTGTACGGAGTAGTGTTTGCATTGAAAACTAAAAGCGACACTTATTTTAGGACAAATAATTTTTGCAAATGTGACATTTATTTTGGGACAGAGAGAGTAATTTATAAGAAACCTAAATTACTATCTCTATTTATCAACTTTCACGTTTTTCAACTATTCTACTACCTATAATAAATAAAGATATTTTAGTAGATGATACTAATTTTAGAGCAATGCTATGTATACACTCTTTTTCTACACCAATGCTTTTACACCGTATGTATATACTTCTTTTGCTCCTGCACAATTGTCAAAGCTAGAAAAAAATTATTAAAAAATTGATTAGTATATGCTTTGGTGTATTTTATGGTGTAAGTGTACACTTTTAGTGTACAAGTAGCATTTCTCCTAATTTTATCATTAAAATCAACATGCTTTGATTTCTGAAATGCTTCCACATCTATTAGGACATTTATTCAATTTGTCATAACACTTTAATAAATAATATTTACTATATTTTTCTTTAATTTATAAAGTCTATAAATTTAAATTTTGAGGATCATATCTTTGTTCTTCGAGGGTTTTATGGATATTTTTCTTTTTTATTTGAAATAAATAAATTTCGGTGACGACTCTGTTGTATTTCGAATTTGCGATACGTTTAAGTGTTTTTCACGCCGTGACACCAAATAAGAAAAAGGCATCTACCCCATCAAGAACACAGTCCTGTTGACCAATAAACTATGCCTAGCGGCTGGCATATAACTATCAAACAACATAGATTTTTAAGGATGGCAAACCTGACCAGAACATCTTGCATACTTTGTGAAAATACCAGATATTGCATCAAGAGAGTTTATGCATCCTCTAGTGAATAACATGATGTCATCAACATATAATGCATGAGAAGGAACCATGACATCCCTGCTAGTTTTGATTAATTTGAACTTGTTCTTTGAGGCTAGTTGAGACAAACCTCTACTGAGAAGGAACCATGATATCTTTTGTTATACAAAATAATAAAGAAGACAGAGGTCCTCCCTGCCTGACTCCTATCTGAAAGTTGAAGAAACCATGAGCTCACCATTTATGAATATAGAAACATTAGTAGACACAAGAATCCTTTGAATCCATAAGCAAAATATTTCACTGAAGCCAAACTGCCTAAGCACCTTAAGAAGAAATGGTCAGTCCAAAGTGTCAAATGTCTTAGTTATATCAACCTTCATTATTAAGTTTCCCCCAAGAGTTTTCTTATGTATTATATTGGCCACCTCAGAGGTAAAACAAATACAATCTTTAATACATCTTTCACTATATAAATCACTTATGCCCCTTGGATGTAATATGAGGAAGCACCCGAGCTAATTTGTCTGCCAAAACTTTTGTAGTTTGTCACCCAAAACTATTGTTGTTGAAATTTGTTAAACCATAATTTAAGACATAGGATTGATCCATAAACATAGAATTGATCCATATATTATAATATAATATAGTTGTCTTATGACAATCTCTTATCTTGATCATAAGATCTCCTAAAATTGGGATATAGATCTCTTTGTAATACAAATATTTTTATTGTGAACATGCATAATTTGGGTTTCTAAGCCAATCTTGTTAAATAATATTTCATCCGACTTAAAAAAGAATTGTCTATACCATCAATATACATTTTTTTATTTATTTAATTACTTTATTAACTATAATTAATAAAAATTATTTTAATAAATAATATATTAATTTTGCTTTTAAATTAATAGAATTAATTGCTTTAAAAATCACATGCAATAATATTGAAACTGATCTTGTAGTTACTACATAAATCTGAACAGAACAATAATACTCTAACTGAGTAGAAAAAACACATTAATTTGTGACAAGACTTTGTGACTTGTGAGAAACACTACTAGACATTATTACTGTAGAATTAAAGTGGCTGTTTTTATAATGCCGTGGAAGTGGAATACAGAGGTGACAACTTGCAGAGTAACAGAGGAAGAAGAATAGGAAAAGCAACGAAAGAGTTTGTGTAATTTTATCCTATTCTTTTCTAACTATTCAAACAATTTGTAATGTAATTTAATTCTCAGTCTTCAATCATATAATCCGTAGTAGCGCAACGGTTAAATTCAATTGGTCTGAATTTCCGGGTTCGATTCCCGGCTACGGAATTTAATTTTTAACATTTGTTTGGTTTATTTATGAGGAAGAAAAAAGAGCAAAAAGCGAAAATTACATATCGACCACAGTGGGAGTCGAACCCACGACCTTTTGATCCGAAGTCAAACGCGCTAATCCACTGCGCTATGCGGTCCTGTTGAAGATGATGTTAAAACATACTATACAACATCTAAGAAACACTTTTTCTTTGAATCTACTTACACTCCATCGCTGAAAAAACCATAAGAGTGAATTGAGCCCATGCCCAACCACCCATAAGGCCATGTCAATAGAAAAAATCTACTAATGAAAAGGTTTTACAATCTACTATTGTTAAAATTAGAACTAATAAAGTTTTATTTAAGATAAATATTATTTTAAAAATAAATTAAATAAATTAAATGATTTTACTATCAATTTAAAAGTAATATTAAACTAAATCGATTACATTAATTTAAAGAATGGTTTTATATTAAAATGCATGAAATATAAAATTTAAACAAAATTTAAGTATTAATATAATTAATGAAAAGCCTGATATAAAAATATTTTGAGACTTTAATATTTGTTGAGCCAACCCACGTAAGCACAATTCATCTTGGAGAGACTCTTGTTAAGGAGGACCAAACAAATATTTTAATCTAAATGGACAAAGATAGCATTTTGTTAAAAGAAGATTGTCTAAGATCTTCCTCGGCTTAATGCCTTCAAATTATTTTTTTCTAGTCCTTACAACAAAATATTTTTTGAATAAAGAGTTTGTGCTCTATCATTTTCAATGCTACAATTAATTAAAAAAAGTTAAATTAATATTGTCATAATAATAATTAAATTGATTAACTATATTTTTGTTTTAATAACATAATACTCAAAGGAAAATGATTAGATAAATTTAATTAGTTATTTTGAAGTAAATACTTATTTGAAAATAACCTTAAATAAAAAAAAATATTCGGAGCACACAAATAAATAAAAATTACTAAATAGTTTAGAATGAGAAAGAGAGAGAAAAAAAGGAACAACTTGAATGTTAGAGTGAGGAATTTTTATTTTTTCAATTGGTATTTATAAAAATGGTAATTTTGGATTCGTTAATAGTTGGATCGAGCTTATTTTTGGACACAAGATTCGTGAGACACACTGCTACACTTTTACCTTTTGGATAGTTGAAACAAGGATTGTGGAAGGAGATACCATGATTGCATGACATTGGATTTTTTAGAGATGCTCTACTAAAGTTTGAAAGAAAACCTAATCGTCATAGGCCCCTCTGGAAGCCGGCCACCGGCATTGAGACCTTCCATGGTCGACTCTTCTTTCTCGAATTACTCCTATGTCTCCATCACAACCCCGGGCATTAAATAAATTATTTTCACATGCTCTTCAAAACATGTGTGACATGCCGATTTCTAATTTTGTCAAGTTTTGCCTCAAAGGTAATCGTCTCTCGATCAAAATACTTAAAAGAGGCTTACAAAGAATAATTTATATGGGAGATCCATCACTGGTAAAGGTAACAAATCATTGAAGTCGTCATAATTACATGACAAACTCATGAAACTATGGAGTCCAATTAATCACCAATTAGGATTTAACTCCGCTAGAGCATGACTATTTTGATTTTTTTTTCAAATCAAGGGAGAATCTAAAAAAATTGGAGTGTATGGGCATGGAATGTTAAGCCCTTGCTCATGCATTTGTCTACGTGGACGCCTGATTTTAGACCAAAAAATTTGAAAATTACACATGTTCAAGTGTGACTAAGGATGCATGGTCTGGTTTTACAGTATTGGAAACCAACTTCTTTATTTTCAATTTCTTTTGATATCAACACTCCTTTATCAATTGATGAGATTACAATATAAAGAATTTGGGTGCATTTTTCACGTGTGGAAATAGATATTAACATGTCAAATACTCTCTATGATCTTCTTTTGGTGGAACGAGAGGGCTATGAGTTCTTTGTTGAATTGAAATATGATAGTTTACCTCTATTTTGTGATTATTGTGTGTGTGTTAGTCATAATACTAATAAATGTTGGAAATTGAAAGGAAAGAGTATTGAGAAGCATGGTGTTAAAGAATCTACAAAATTCACACCTAAAAAGTCCAAACAGATTATATCAGTTAATGACAGTGTGAAGGACATAAAGAATGACGAATATTTAAATGTAATATTTAATGACATAGTGAATAATGACTCTTTAGATTTGAATAAGACGATAAATAATAATCTTGAGAATGACATAGAGAAGGATGGCCCTGTTGTGGCCATTCAACCAGATAATGAGGTTAATGCTAATGAGGAGCATTTATCAGAAGTAAGCTATATCTTTGAAGAATAAATAGTAGTAGATATTGTTAATGATTTAAATAAGAATTTGGTGATTGAGAAAGACAAGACTGTTGATAGAAGGGAAAAATTTGATCGTTATATTATGGTTTTAGAAAATGATGGTAATAATTTGGTGATAGATCCCTATGATGTTTTGCATTATGAGAATAATTAAAATCTTTGGGGTGGTGAAGATAATCCTCCTAAGCCATATCAAGAATAATTTACTTTGGTAAATAGAAAGGATATAGGAAGATATAAACTTACTCAATTTATAATAGAAATTAACACTCGAGCATGTCGGATAAACACAACACCACAAAATAAAGCAAGTAGGTACAAAGTGCTTCTATATCTAGGAGTATATGATTTCTTCTTAACAAAACTTTTTCTTTTATGATAATAATGAACCTCTTGTGCTTTATCCATTTCTTTCTTGTTGGATTGGTAACTTGTCTTCACAAAAATAGTTTTACTAGTACTTGGTTTGTTAGACTTTGAATAACCAAGACCACTTTTATCATTAGAGAATATTTGTTGTCTAAGGACACCTTCCAACCCAATTTGTCCCTTTTCATACCTTTCAAGAACTCTCTTAAATTGAACAATTTGAAAAGACAATGATTCACAATTCTTACATACAATTTTTTCTTTTTGATCATTAATCATCTTTTTTTTTTCATCCTTGAGTTCCTTTTCAATTGTTTCTACTTTCTCTTCTAAGGACAAGATTTGTTTTTCTTGAGATGCTATAGTTTTATATAATTTTTTGCATTCATTTAACAATTCATCTATAGCACCTTGTGCATCATTTTCATAGATAGTAAATTCGTTACTAACCTCATTGTCTTCATCATCAGAATGGTGTGAGACCATCAATGCCATATTTGTATATTCTTTGCTTTTGGAATCGGATGATGAACTTACTTCATTGTCTTCTCATGCTATATATGCTTTCTTTGATTTTTTATCCTTATTTCTCTTTAAGTATTTATTCTTCTTTTCAAGTGTAGGGCATTCCCTTTTGACATGTCCTCTTTCTCCACATTCAAAGCATTTAACCTTCCTTGTTGGTGCTTCCTCTTTAATGATCTCCTTTTTCCTTTCTTTTCTTAGAAATTTTTCAAACTTTTTGATAAACTCAGTATCTTCTTCACTAGTGGATTCATCCTCTTGATTGTTATCATGATGTTTGACTCTTGTCTTTAAGGCAATGTCTTTTGAATCTTTTATTTGAATTTCATGCGTTTCAATTCTTTCGAGTTCTGTTTCATATTCTTGAAGTTTACCGAACAAGGTTGCAGAAGTCATCTTTGATAGATTCTTTTTCTCGGATATCGCTGTTACTTTCTGTTGCCATTCTCTTGTTAAAGATCTAAGCACCTTTAATTTTGTTCCTCGGTAGAGACTTTCTTTCCAAGAGCACTCAAATAATTTATTAACTGAACGAATCTTTTTTGTAAATCAAGGATTGATTCTCTGGGCTGCATTCTAAATAATTCATATTCTTGACTTAAAGTATTTAAACGAGATCTCTTAAATTCAACGGTTCCTTCATGAGTTTCGACTAAAGTATCCCATATTTCTTTTGTCGTTGTGCATGTCGGGACACGAAAGAATTCATCCATACTAAGTGCACCTTGAAGAAGATTGATTGCCTTTTTATCATAGAGGACCTTTTTCTTATCATCATCATTCCATGAAACTTTAAGCTTTGTTGATTCAACGCCATCGACAATAGTTGTAGGAACAAAGGGACCATTTTGGACTGCTTCCCATACTTCTTCTCCTTGTGCTTCTAAGTGAGCCTTCATTCGGATTTTCCAAAAGTCAAAGTATTCACCACAAAACAATGGAGGCTTGTTGTTACTACCACCATATTTGAAAACAGGATTTTGATTTGCGGAAGCCATTCTGGATCTTTAGGAACAAGTTACCTATAACTTGATCTGATGCCAATTGTAATTTTATTGAGTGCGCCTAAGAGGGGGGTGAATTAGGACTTTGAAGATTTATCCGGTTTTTGAATACTTGTTGTTCTTATTTTTCTGGTTTGCTGCAAGAGTTTAGAAATGTGTTACTTTCTTTTCTGGTTATGATTTGTGAAAGCGGTAAATGCAGAAAAGTAAAGAACACAATGATGTATACTGGTTCCCCTCACAATCCGAGAGTACTCCAGTCCCCTTTCAACATGAAAGAGATTTTACTATTGTTTGTGACTTACACAAGACACACCAAACACCAAGAATAATCCTCTTGGATTTTCACTAAGTACATTAAGATAACAATCCTCCCTTAATGACTCATTTGTTTCCAACAATCCTGGACAACAAGATTTCAACCACTAAGAACAATTCTCTTAGATTTGCTAACTTGATTATGAGAACAATCCTCTCACTAATCAAAAACCCTTGCTTCCAACAATCCTGGATAGCAAGTCGATAATAACCAAATATATTTGAGTAGTAATGTTGATGAACATATATCAATCACTAGGATTGATCTTATCTTCCAAACAAGCAATTTATGATGAAAATACAGTGCTCAAGTGTTTATGAGAATTATATGAATTTTCTAGAATGTTATGAACATACATGTAGAAAATTCTTTATGAAATATTAAGAACAAAAACACTTGTTTGAAAATTTGAGTAAAAAGATATGATGTTAAATTGCAATGGAAGAGGTGAATTGTAATTTGAAATTTAATGTATTTATAAGAGCATAACACCTTTATGAACCATGGTGAAGTCATAAAAAAAATATCATGAAAAAATGTCAATTTAAAATGAAAAGGTTTCATGAAGAGTGCATGAAAAGGTGTTAAAAAGTTGCTGTTTTTTATTAAATTCGTACAGTACTTTTTAAGTCGGTTCCAACGGTTACCTGACTTAAAAAGTTGGCAGCAAATTTCAAAGTTCAAATAAAACACTGTTTCAGACCGGTGTAAATTATGGCGGTTATTAGTGCTATTACGGCTGCTGAAAACGCCATAATTTACCAAAATCTGCATGTTTGAAAAATAAAAAATGTTTAAAGAATTGTCTAAATATTTGAACCAACCTTAAGCAATTATCTATTGATTTATCCAAGTAAATATATTATATTTGAAAGTAATTTATCATGGTTCAAACATGAAAAATAATATATAATACATGATTAAAAAAAAGCATTTTATGCATTTGAGTCAAATATTTTGATGCATGATAATTTGAGAACTTTAACATAAATGACTTATGCATGCAAGTGAATTATGGAAAATATTGAGCACTAAGTTATCAACATAAATTGCATGATTATACCTCAATAAATCAAGATCAATGCTAGTCTTCAAAATATAATTCTTGAATTCCTTGATGCTAGCTTTCACACATGATGAGTCTTGAACACTTGAATTGATACATTGTTCTTGAAGCCTTTTTCCATACTTTTTGATATGATTATTTGACATTCATTTTGTCTTCATCAAAACACATTGGATTGAGAGTCTTGACTTCACAGCCAGTGGCGTGATGCCACGCAATCGTCTTCCCCACTGGACCCTGTAAATCCCTGAATATTTAGCTACGAATCTACTACGATTCTGTTCGTAGCCAATGCACCTGCAAATATTAAAATCCACATACACGCGTATAAATGTTTCGCGACCCCCCCCCCCCCCCACCCCCAATTTCTTCGTCCAAGATCCCTGAACCCAAATACAACCCTAATTCCTCCTAATTTTACCCCAAATGAAAAGCCCTAATTTGAGACCTTCGACCTAAAAATGGTGATGCACATCAAACGTGCCCAGAAACCCAATCAAACATCCAGAAACAATCACAACACTCATAGAAACCATAATATGCAAACAATTTGTAATGAAGATGCATAAATTATTGGAATCGGGTTCAGTTCATTAGTGACTTACCTGGGCTTATATGGAGGTATTCTGGGGGTGTTGATGCAGCGTGATGATCCAAATAGATTCAGAGTGATCCAAGAAACGTGTAGCAAGCTTTAAATCTCCTTGAAACCTTCTAATTCTCCAAAACCGATTGCAAGTTCTTAGTGAATTTTTTTGCTTCTTGAATACTCTCCTCTGCCCAGAATTTTCGTCCCCTACTCATATGCCTTATGTTCACTACTTATAGGGGAGTGAATTAGGTCAAAACAATAGCCCAAAGATCTTTGAATCAATTATTTGCAAACTTGATTGAATCTAGATTTTTCCCTTTCCAACCCACGAAAATTATATTGCAATATGGTATAAATGCTGATTGAAATTGATTATTATGAGGCCTATAACCAAATATTTGATTTATATAACTTTAAATCATTATTTAAATGAATAAAATCATACAAAATCAAATAAAAATACTATAATTAGTGGCAAGTGAATTTGATAGCTTGGATAAATTGTGGACCAAGATTAAACCTTAAAAAGTTAGGCCCATTTGCAAGAAACTCCAATTTGAACCCCTTTTACTTCACATTTTTCCTTCAAAATTGCCCAACTTTGACAAGGCATATCTCCCTCAATTTTTAAGATATGAAAGAGTTCTAGGACTTTTTGGAAACCTCAAGATGTCCTCTACAATCCACTATGGAACATATTTTTCATTTTGAGATTTTATCTTGATGATATGCCCTTTAACAAAAAACTGTTTTTGGTTGACTTTTGGAAAGGACCTATAATCTTTTGTACCACATCTCCCAAATGAAGCATTTTTGGCCTTGGCATGTGAGACACAAAGTTGTAGAGAATTCAATTTCCTTCAAAATAGGTTTTGAGTGAGAAGTTTATGATGTTCCATGTGAAAGTTATGCTTGGTCAAAGTACATTTGACTTTTTAGACCAAAACCCTAATTTAGTAACTATGCCCTTGGTTGATTTTGAAGCTTTTCCTTGATGAATCATAATCAACCTTTGATAAAATTATGAATGATACTTCATAATATTGTTGTTAACCAAAAATCAGGAGTTTTGACTATACTTTGACCATAGTTGACTTTTAGTCAAACTAATCGACTATGGATCATCTAAGCCATTGAATGAGCAATCCTTGGAATTGAGACTTGACTTTTGACATGGAGATATCTTGAAGCATAATGAGCCATATGAGATCCATTGGGAACCTTGATTTATCAATTTCCTTAGGAGAATGCCTTGAGTAAACCCTTGAGCCTTGAGTCATTGAAGATGAAATGAGGTGGGCAAATTTTGGGGTATGACACATAGTCAATTGCTCCACTTTGCTCCATTTGTAATCACCTTTGTCTAGATAATTGGGATATAGTATGGACTGATGTGATCAATTAAATGAATAAATTCTTTTAACAAGGTTGGATCCTTCATAATCTCAACTCAGTCAATGTTACTTTGATACCTAAGCAACATGGAAAAGATTATATTGATTAGTATAGACCTCTTACACTTACTAAGATCATTGCAGACAAGTTGGTCATCTTAGCTCCTAAAATTGTTCTAAAACACCAAAGAGGTTTCATTAGGGGGAAACAAATTTGTGAGTTCATTGAGATTACTTCTATAGCCTTTAATATGTTGGACAAGAAATCTTGTAGAGGTATTAAGTTCAAATTTTTTTAATAGTTTAAAGTGGTTCATCCATGAATCACCGGTTTTCAGTTTCACCCGGTCTTAAGTCTGGTTATTTAGTTAAGCGGTTTTAAGAGACAACCAAATTGTGCACATGTCCGGATTGTGGTTGAACCGGTTAGAGTACCATGCGTAATACCAACAATCTCAAGAAGTGGTTGGCATCCAGTACCTGCACGAACAAAACGCACATAACCAAACAACTCGCTAAACATCCACAACATATTTTATGATGTGAAAAATAAAGTTCTTACCTATCTATCTTGTACGTACAATCAAATATTAAAACCAGATGAAACATATGCAAAAAATTCATAGAATCAAGATGTGTCCAGAAGATATAACCTACAATATCTGAGTTGTCCTTATTTTTAGTCCAACACATGTATTTCTCTTTGTGAATAAGGCTCAATAACATTTGCATTTCTATCAATGTACCTCTCTTGCCTATTCTGTTTGTTGATCTAGCTTTATACACTTGGGTAATACTCGTGAGGTTTTCTGGATCTTTGTCTTTCAAAGCAGCAATTCGGTACCTATGAGCCATATTGTACTTCGTCACGTCATTCATAAAATTTTCTTTCATGATATTTTAGATCACGACCCAATATATTGTGGCCTTCCAAATCATTATCTACTTTATGATTATGCATCTCGCATCTAACCATCACCTTCCAACTGGGGTCACTTGGAATAGATCTCAGCCTAAACAGACATTTAACATTCATACTATAAATGCCATCAGAGAAATTAGTGATTTCGAATACATTTCTTCTTTTGTAATTTTCTCCTCTTTCATAACCCATGATTAATTTATCCTTCCTCCCTCGTATTCCATTAGCAGAATCATAATGAACTGTAACAACAACAATACCATGTTCTTTACCAGTAAATTGTGCCCATGCTAAAACTTCTGACCGGGAGTTAAAAATCTGTCAATTGCAGCGTATAATTATTAAATGTTATCAATTTCTTAAATGCCGAAAAACAATTCAAACTGCATTATTTCAATTCGAAACATACAATATCCGTGGTGAAGAACTCTGTAGAGTTTGTAGATGAGTTCATAGAAGATGTTGCCGACTCTAGACCACACAATACAAAATTTCATCTGCATACATACCAGAAGTTTAAAGTTACATGGAAATTTACGGTATTATGGAAATTTGATATTTCTGGTAGTATGAATTGTTCCAAAATTTTTAGAAATTTCCAGTATTTTCCAAATATTTGGTAATTGTGCGTGAAAATTTTGAAAATTCCGGTAAATCACCCCGAAAATTTTGAATTTTTCCGTAAATCGCAACCAGAAAATTTTCAAACTTAAACAATTTATGATAAGCGCACTGTTTGGTGCCAGAAATTTTGTTTTGCTTACCAAAAATTTCGATTTTCACCCTACATCAATAATATTTTTTTTAACAAATATAATATTTTTAAGAATAAATAGTATCAGGAGCATTTTTCGAAATAAAAACATTAGAAGTGTCAAGTATAATTGAGGGGGTGGCACGTTAATTTTTCAAATACTATAGGTAGATTGATGTAAGATTTATTTCAAAGATTCAACCATATAATTTTTTTTAATACAAAAAATTGTGTAATGTTTCCAAATAAATATATATTTAATTATAGGCTTTGATTAGATATTTTAATATGAATGGAACAAAATATATGTTTTATTTCTATTATTAAATATTTTACAATAATATGAAGCAAAATTTTCAATTGTCTAAATTAATAAAGTGTCAGTAAATAGTAAGTAAAATAAATATTACCGAATTTTAAATAGTTATTAAAACAATAAAGCTTGTATCCTAATCTATTTCATATCACTGGTTCCATTCCATAAATTTAAAAAAAAAATCAAATAGTTTAATTTTAACTTAAAGACGTATTATATATTTATTATTGAATATCTTGACAAGCATTCCGTAGTAGCTCAACTGGATAAATTCGTTGAAAGAATTTCCGGGTTCGATTCCCGGCTACGGAACAAATGTTTTTACGGGCGAGAAAGAAACAATATAGGCTATAGCCGAACAATCACTTTGGGATTTTCTTTTTGTGCTTTGAGGCCACACTAAGAAATATCATTACAATTTACATCATAAAAAAATATGTATTTTTTATTCTATCATATAAAATTAGTTTTAAACTATTTAGAGTATTATCAGTGTTTCACTTATAGTTGCAGTGGTTTAAATGGGAGAGGAAGATAGATGAAGGATGTTTGGTTTAGTGAGAGATTTTAAAATTAATTTACTTTTTAACTATTAAAATATTATAACACTCAAGTTAAATTAAATAAAAAAAGTGATATTAACAAAAAAAGATTTATCAATTTATAAACAACCTAAATAATAAAATACAAAAATATTTAATATTTCAAATACTCTAAAATATATTAAAGTGTAAATAAAATATTGATAAATTTCATAAAATAATTATATGATTTATGATCAGATGAATTATTTTATCATCTTGATGATCCATCTAATTCTATAAAATATTTATAAAATTAAATTTTAGATAATATATATAGCTTTTATACTACAATGTAATACAACACAACAATTTATAAAACAATTAAGTTTTTACAGACAAAATAATAAATGAAAATAACAAAATTCGTCAAAACTTCAAGAGATTTCGAATTATTCTCAAAAATTTGATAAAACTTCAAGAAAAATGTGGATTTTTCAAAGATTCAACAATATGATTTTTTTAATACAAAAAATTGTGTAATGTTTTTTAAATATATATTTAGTTATAGGTTTTGATTAGATATTTTAATATGAATGGAACAAAATATATGTTTTATTCTGTTATTTAAATATTTTACAATAATATGAAGTAAAATTTTCAATAGTCTAAATTAATAAAGTGTCGGTAAATAAAATCAACATTACCGAATTTTAAATAGTTAAAACAGTAAAACTTGTATCCTATTCTATTTTCTATCACTGGTTCCATTCCATAAATTCAAAATAATTTCAAATAGTTTAATTTTAACTATGTACACGTATTATATATTTAATATTCAGTATCTTGACAAGAATTCCGTAGTAGCTCAACTGGATAAATTCGTTGATTGAATTTCCGGGTTCGATTCCCGGCTACGGAATATTTATTTTTGCAACTGTTAGACAAATTTCATCTTAGTTTATGCATGTGGCCTTGAAAGAAACAGCTATATGTATGTGGCGAGAAAGAAACAATATAGCCCAATCACTATGAGTTTTTCTTTTTGTGCTTTGAGGCATTAGTAAGAAATATCATTACAATTTACATCATTAAAAAAAATATTTTTTATTCTATCATATAAAATTCTCGTTTAAAACTATTTAGAGTATTATTTGTGTGTTGTTTTACGGGTAGTTGCACTAGTTCTAATATAAGGGTTCGTTTGGTCCAACAAAGTAAAAGGGAGAAGGGAGAAGAGTAATTATAATAAATGAGAGGAGAAAGAAAGGGAGAAGAGTAATTATAATAAATGAGAGGAGAAACGATATGCGAGATATGCGAGATGTTTGGTTCATAAGGGGAGGTTAAAAATTTTAAACCTAATTTATCTTTTAACTCTTAAAATATTATAATATCCAAATTAAATTAAATAAAAATAAAGTGATATTAACAACAACATAAAATATCAATTCATAATAATATAAATAATCAAACACAAAAATATTTAATATTTTAAATACTATAAAATATATTAAAGTGTAAATAAAATATTGATAAATTTCATACATAATTATATGATTCATGATTAGATGAAGTATTTTATTATCTTGATGATCCATCTAATCCTGTAAAATACTATAATGTAATATAACATAACAACTTACAAAACAATTAAGTTCTTAAAAAACAAAATAATAAATGAAAATGAACAAAATCCGATAAAATTTCGAGAGATTTCGAATTATTCCCAAAAATCCGATAAAACTTCAAGAAAAATCTGGATTTTCCAAAAAAAATGATTAAAAAAAACCATATTTAGTTTTTAAAATTCCGGTAAAAATGCATAAAATTCCTCTCTTGCAAAAATTTTCATATGAAATATTTGGAAATAACTATCAAATTTTTTGTTTTTACAAATTTTAAAGGGAGAATTTTTTTACTGGATGTGAAATTTTGAAAAGTAAATAATGTGGAAAGTATTTTTATCTATTTTAATATATAAAAATGAATTACCACCATTTTGCCTTAATTACCCTAATGACAAACAATTAAACATGAGCGTAATTTTACATTTAATAATGATTACATTCCAAGAGTTTATTTAATGCAAAAGTTCATTATTGGAATATGTAAAAACCTGCACTACATTCTATAATTTTATTGCATTGGAACATACATATTAAATAAAGCCTACCTTTTCATTATTTCTCCCTATGTCTATATATTTTCGTATCAACTCAAACCACTGCATGTGTAAACTGTTCCATCTCCCTATTCCCTTTTTTCAAACAACAGTGGAGCGGTAGGGTTTCTCTTCACCTTCCCCATTTCCATTTTTTTTTCTCCATTCAACCTTACTGATATTTTTCTGTTACTTCCACTTCTTTTCTCAACAGAATATGAGCCGAAAGTTTTCCCCCATTAAGGATGTCAACGATTCAAAAGAAACATGGAGATTGGCCGTTCGAGTTGTTGATTTTTGGAGTGTTATCAACAGCAAGGGTAAGGAGCATCTGGAGATGGTTATAATGGACGTATCGGTAATGCTTCGTATTCTCTCAAATCGTTTATTAGCTTATTATATTTTTCAGTTATGATATTGTTGTTGTTTGTCATCATCAGGGTGATAGGATACAAGTTTTGATTCGTTCTGACCACACACCAAAATGGAAAGCACGAATACGCGAAAACATGTCTTGCATAATCAACAATGGAACTGTTTATGAAAACGATTTTCAGTGGAAGCTTTGTGATCACGACAAGAAGTTTGTGTTTATTGGTGGTACAACTGTCAAGGAAGTTGATATTTAGAACCTTCCTCCCAAAAGATTTTTTTTCAAAGACTTTACTGATATTCTTGGAGGAAATTGTGAGATGAACCGACTTGAAGGTAAATATATTAGGTCATCTGATTTCTTCATACTACAATTTTGTTTATTATTACAGAAGTTGATTTTAACTTACTCTTTCAATCTGTTTTGTAGATATCATTGGTGTGGTTCAGGAAATCAACAATTTTCAATACAACAATTCTGGAAAAAAGTCATTTGTTTCACTGAGTCTTAAAGACTTGAAGTAAATTATCTGAATTCAAATATTACAACTGTGTGCCATCATGATTATCTTATTGATCTTTTTATGTTTATTTCTGCAGAGGAGTCATTGTTAACTGCACATTATGGGAGAGCTACGGAACAAAATTTTTGGACTTCTACCACGACGAAAAAAACAGTGGTGCTATTGTAATAATACTAACTCATGCAATGATAAAGGAATCACAAGGTTTGTATCAATAATCTCCTATTATTCAAATGTGATATCTCTCTGTAATAAATTTGATACTCTAATTTTGGTCTATTTCAGTCTCAAATGGATGGAGTGGATCTAAGTTGCTTATTAACGAAGACATTCCAGAGATAACTGAGTATTTATCAAAGTATACACAAATTGTTATATTCTTAAAGTATAATAAGCTCCTTTGAAATTTATCATCATTTACATTCATTTTTGGTTCAATTTTTCAGGTTACCGTCAAATGAGCAGAGTGAAAAGCCTTCGCAGTCCTCGAAGGGAACGTCTCTTTGGTCTGGTGCCTCTCAATTCACCCCAGTCGAAAGTTTCGTTCATAAGGCCAAGTGTATATCTCTCAGTGAACTTTGCAAGGTGAAACAGGTACATGGTTATGAAAAATTACAAATAGTAAGATCAATATTATTTTATACAGATGATTTTTGTTAGAGTGTTGCATTTTTTTATATTCAACTTATTGTATCTTAGGACATGTTATGCGTTACTGTTGGAACAACTCAAAGGTTTTTTGTCTCAAAACACGGTTGGTTTTATTATGGGTGTACTAAATGTTCTTTAAAGGCATCTGATGTGAACAATCCATACAAATGTTCATGTGGACAGAATGTAGAACATGCCATACCAAGGTCTATATATTTCAATTTTTAATCAGATTAATTCATTTGCCATGTTTCAATATTTGTAGTGTTCTAATTGTATTTTCCTATGCATTTATGTAAAAAGGTATCGAGTTGACATATATGTAGTTGATGGTGATTCCAAATTTCGCTTTGTGTTTTGGGACACTGACTGTGCCGACATTATTGGAAAGTCTGCTGATAGTATTTATAAAGCAATGCTTGAGGTTCATTTTAATTCATTACCTATTTTAATATTTATTTGTATAAAAATCAAGTACTTACATTAAATTTAATGTGTAGGAAGGTGACGACGACCCAATGATATATCCAGATGAACTTGACATGCTACTTGGTAAAAAGATGGCGTTTAGGGCTAAAGTTCAGCCAACATTTGGCCAAGCATCTGTTTGGAAACTTTCTTATGATGAAGAGTTTGTAAAGGAAATTGAGAAAGATTATATTACTGATGAAGTATGGAAATTTTACTTTGAACATCTACATATGTCTTTTATCAATATTTGTATCTTAATCTTCATCTCAATCTCTGATCTGCAGGGAGATAGCAAATCTTTAAACCAAAACCCAGTTGTTGATCGTGTCGATGAATCCATTGTATGTTAATGTTGACTGAACTTTAACCTGTTAATTACATTATTTTCTTTATACTTACTGTTAATTTGTTTTCTTCCAGGAGTCGTTGTCAGCATATGGAGAAAATGATCCTGATAAAATTGTCACCAATACTCCAACCAAAGGAAGTCCTGTTAATCTTGATGCTATAGATTCTGAATTACAAGCGTATGGTACTACCCAGCTCTCAGGAACCAAGCCTGCAAAGAAAGTTAAGATTGAATGTGATGCATGAAGACTCCACCAGAACCATTTTAATTTCCATCATTATTGTTATTTTGTGATCTTTTCTTGACTGTTGTTTTAATGTTTTGGTACAAGATACACGAGTTATGATCCATGGATTAAATATCAATTATCATTTTGTCATATGATATCAAATATCAATTATCATTTTGGTTTTCTTATAATTTCTCTGTAGCAATGGTTTATTGTCTGTTGTTTGTGTATAATATTGCATGATATATTGCCCGATTATACAATGCTAAATATATTAACTGTTGTTTGTGTTTAATAGTGCGTGATATATTGCCCGATTATACAAACGATCCATATGAATTGGAAAAAAAGTTAGAATTAACCATCCTACATGATATTTCTTCTTACCTGCAAGTGAAAATTAATTTTTGAATAATAAATTGTATATCAGAATTGTTTTGATTTGCACAGTATTTTTTCAATAAACCATAATTTTGGCAATGATATTTACAGTAATGTCTTGCAGTATAAGTTCATTATTGACTTCTCAATAAACCATAATTTTGGCAATGATATTTACAGTAATTGCTTTTTCAACAGATTCCTATAATGCAAAATTTTTTAATTCATCAACTTCATTTGAAAACTGCATGCATTATTTAAATAAAACATAACGAAATGTGTTTTACAAGTTTTTTAATGTGACTCTTGAAAACTGCACCAGCATGATGTCAACCATCATACCTACCTAACATATAAACAGTAACTTGCACTACATTCTTATCTTAATTGTGCACGCTTCATGCAATTATGGTTGCTTGGTGCATTAATTATTTGCTTATTTCATGATTAAGTCACAATATTTTTAACTGCATAAAATATTAAATCTCATAAACTTTTCATATTCAGCTATTTCCCTCCATAAGCAAATAGTTTGGAGGGAGTCTTTGTCCATATATTTCCTGCTTGCCTCCATATTCATCCATATTTTGCAGAATGATTGAAACTTCAAAGTAAAAAATCATGGAAAAGAAACAAAGTGATGAGCATGATCACTTCATGAATGTTATCAGAAGAAAAAGGCAATTTGATGCTAGACTTCATAGAAAGCGTGTTCTTAGAGCTAAGAGAGCCAAGCGATTGGCGTCAATGAACAAAGAAAATGCATATCAAACTCAACCCCCTGCTGATACTATATCTTCGCATTTCAGATTCCCACTATCTTCTATTTCTCCAAATATTCCAAGTTCCACCATAACTGATCGAAATACAAAGCAGAAAACTCACAGTATATCAACTTTGAATACATTGCCAAGTTCATTAGCAAAAAAACGCCCAAGAGTTGTTTCTGTAAAGAACATTAACAATTTAGGAGTTAACCTCGGAAGGAGATTTGATAACGAGTTTATGAGCGGTGCGACAGCATCTTCAAGCCATACACCAAATCCATATTCCAACACCAACGAACTTTTCCAAGATGACAGTGAAGGTGATGAAGGTTCCGGTAATTCTTCGGATGGTAAGTAACTTTATTGTGATGGATTATTAACCGATATTGAATGTTCTTACATTTCACCAATATATAATAACATAATATTTGCGAACTCATTTTTACTATGTTGTTGTAGCCTGCAGTTCAGTTTCTAACTATTCAATGGACGAGCATGACGTAGGTTTTGACACTGACATTGAAGAAATAGATGTTCACAGATCAGGTTGTATTTTATTGTATTGATATGTTTCATTCTTTCAAAAATGCATGATGTATTATGTATTTTTACCTGACAACTGTACGTTTTTGTTTAGGAGAATACTACGATTTAGGTGACTCATCATGTGAGTGTCAGCAATGTGGTGCAAATATGTGGTATATGGAGAGGAAAAACAAGTCTCGACATTCTGCTAATCCTAAGTTCTCAATGTGTTGTGGAGAAGGAAAGGTTCAAATACCTTTGTTGAGACAACCTCCACCCGTATTGCAGAGCCTGTTGTTTGACCAAAACAAAAGTGAATCTAAAATATTCCAACAACAAATTCGTCTTTACAATATGATGTTCGCATTTACTTCTCCGGGTGCTAAAATGGACAACAGATTTAATAATGGTAGAGGTCCTCCTAACTATCGTATTCAAGGTCAAACATGTCATCGTATAGGTAGCATGTTACCTTTGCCAGGTGAAAAGGCCCGTTTTGCCCAACTCTATATATTCGATACTGAACATGAAGTTCAGAATAGATTTGATATTTTCAGGTTTTTACTTTAGCTATCTTTGTTTCAACACTGTTTATTATTTTGTTGTTGAATTCTCACTAATCTGAACTTTATACGTCGGATGTTTTGCAGAAAAAGGGACGGAGTTGATATTAATATAGTGGAAAAGTTGTCTTCAATGTTATATGAACATAATGTTCACGCTCAGTCTTTTAAGATGGCAAGGGATAGACTTTCTGAAGGCAATGTGGCAGATCTAAAACTCCGTCTCATTTCTGATCGTCAAAATGATGGAAGAATATATAATCAACCAACAGTTTCAGAAGTTGCTGCTCTCATTGTTGGTGATGTTGATACTGCAGAAAAAAGGGATATTATAATGCAAAAACAATGTGGCCAACTTCAGAGAATAGATGAATATCACACGTCTTATTTGGGTTTTCAATATCTTTTACTTTTCCCTTACGGCGAAGATGGTTACAGACCAAACATACGGCATCGCAATAAAGGATCTACAACGGTTCGTAATGCAAAAACAATGACTACGGTATCGGAAATTGACGATGTTCCATGGGAGGATGCAACCAAAAGAAACAGACTTACAATCAGAGAGTGGTTCGCCTTTAGGATTCAGTCAAGAAAAAACGAGGCACAGACAATTCTCAGGTCAAGGAGGTTATTTCAGCAGTTTTTGGTAGATGGTTTTACAATGATGGAATCTGAGAGACTTCGATGGTTAAGAAAGAATCAGTCAAAACTACGAGTAGGGAAATATGACCATCTTGCAGATGCTAGGACAAATGGACATACACGTGGTGCGGCTACAGGGAAAAGAGTTGTCCTACCTTCGTCATATGTTGGAAGCCGTAGATTTATGGATCAGTTATACTTTGATGGCATGGCAATTTGTAGTTATGTTGGATTTCCTGATTTGTTTATTACATTCACATGTAATCCCAATTGGTCGGAAATACAGCGCGTATTAAGTTCTGCAGATCTGAAAGCGTCCGATCGTCCGGATCTCATAACAAGAATCTTCAAATTGAAATTTGATTCATTGCTGTCCGATTTGACTAAAAAGAGTATCATGGGAAAGGTTCTTGCGTGTAAGTAATATATAACTTTGATTAATTTAATTTCATTATTCATTTTGAATGTCATGTTATAAACCAATATCTTAATTTTATATTTCTAGATATGTACACAATTGAGTTCCAAAAAAGAGGTCTGCCCGCATGCGCACATATTAATTTTCCTCCATCCGTCGAGCAAGTATCCAACACCCGCTGACATTGATCGTATCATATCAGCAGAAATACCAAACAAAGACACTGACGAAGAGTTATATAACTTGGTCAAATCTCACATGATACACGGACCTTGCGGAAATGCTTTTCGTAATTCTACGTGTATGAAGGAAGGAAAATGTTCTAAATACTTCCCTAAAGAATTCAGACACGAAACGATCGTTGATCAAGATGGATATCCGGTTTATAGACGAAGGGACAATGGACACACAGTTTCTAAGAATGGAATTGAGATTGACAACAGATTTGTTGTTCCTTACAATTCAAAGTTATTGTTGAAGTACAGAGCTCATATTAATATGGAATGGTGCAATCAAAGCACATCCGTCAAATATTTGTTCAAATACATCAACAAAGGATACGACAGAATAACTGCTGCAATTGTCATGAATGAAGATGGATCTGTTTCGCAACATGAAGCCGTTGATGAAATCAAGCAGTATATTGACTGTAGGTACGTTTCTCCAAGTGAAGCTGCTTGGAGAATTTATGGTTTTTCCATTCATGGAAGAAAACCAACTGTAGAAAGACTTCACTTTCATGGTGAGGGGCAAAATTCTGTTTTTCATACTGATGTCAGCCCTCTTACCAAAGTCCTTGATAAACCGAGCGTTACTGAGTCGATGTTTACTTCTTGGTTTGAAGCAAACAAGAAATATGACGAAGCGCGCCAACTAACGTATTGCAATTTTGTTTCAAAGTTTGTATACGTTAAGAAAAAGAGAGAGTGGAAACCCAGACAAAAGGGATACACAATTGGAAGACTAATTTGGGTTCCTCCAACTACTGGGGAGTTGTACTATCTAAGGATGATGCTAACACATGTCAAAGGACCGAGAAGCTATGATGAAATAAAGACAGTAAACAATGTTAAGTACGATACTTTCCGTGATGCATGTTTTGCTATGGGATTTATTGGGGATGATCGAGAATTCATATCTGCAATAACAGAAGCATTTCATTGGGGTTCTGGACATTATTTGAGATTACTTTTTGTTCACATGTTATTGTCAAGTAGCATTAATAGGCCTAAGCATGTATGGAGTAAAACTCAACATCTGTTATCTGATGGAATTCTCTATTCTCAGCAAAGGATTGCAAACAACAGAAGTATATTTTCAATTGTGATCAGAATAATTAATTGCAGTTATTTCAAAGATATTTTTCAATATTTACCAACTATTTCTTTGTTCTTTTTATTAACAGGTCTGCGACTAACAAATGAAGAAATTCTCAATCTGACGTTGATTGAAATTGAAAAACTTCTTCAACACAGTAGAAAGAGTTTAAGTGATTTTCCTGGAATGCCAAAACCACATGGTTACATAATTGAGGAGCTTGGAAATAATTTAATTTACGAGGAGAGAAACTACGATCCTGCTGGACAACTTCAAGAGTTTAATACACTGTATAATAACCTCACAGGTGTAAATAGTAGTTTGAATCAATTAGACAGAAGAATTTCATATTACTTAGAAACTTATATTTCTAATATGAAGCATCTAAATGATATGTTGACTTTATTTCAGATGAACAAAGAGATGTATTCAAACAAATCTTGACGGCTGTTGATAACCAGAACGGAGGCGTATTCTTTCTGTATGGATACGGCGGTACGGGCAAAACATACATGTGGAGAACATTAGCTTCCTACATAAGATCAAGAAGACAAATATGCTTGACAGTTGCCTCTTCAGGTATTGCATCCCTTTTGCTCCCCGGTGGTCGAACGGCACATTCTAAATTTAAAATTCCGATTCCCACACTTGAATCTTCGACATGCGACATTAACAAGGGTAGTGACAGGGGTCAAATGCTAAAACTATCAAAATTGATTATTTGGGATGAAGCTCCCATGTGTCACAAATTTTGTTTTGAAGCTTTGGATAAAACACTGAGAGATATCATGGGTGGAAACAGGTCATCTGATAAAATATTTGGTGGGAAGGTAATTGTGTTTGGTGGGGATTTCAGACAGATTCTACCGGTTATTCCAAGAGGCAGCCGTTCAGATATAATTCATGCAACTATCAATTCATCATACATTTGGGATCATTGTAAGGTTTTGAAACTTACAAAAAACATGAGGCTTCAGCAATCTGGGACGACTACATCAGCATTCGAGTTAGAACGGTTTTCAAATTGGATATTAAAAGTTGGAGATGGAAAACTAGCAGAACCTAACGATGGCTATGCTGATATTGATATCCCAGCAGATATTTTGATATCTAATTTTGATGATCCCCTTCGAGCTATATTCGAAAACACTTATCCAAATTTTGAAGCTAAATTCAATAATGTAGCTTTTCTGCAGTCAAGGGCAATATTGGCTGGAACAATTGAGACAGTAGATGAAATAAATCACTATGTATTAGACAATCTTCCAGGTAATATTAAATTTTGTGTGAACATTTATCCGACGATTTTTCACTTCCATCTTTAACAGATCATAATATAAAGTTACTCCATTTTCAGGGGATGAAAAGGAATACTTAAGCTCTGATTCAGTAGACACGCATGATGGTGATGGCAATGAATGTTTCGATGTTTTAACTCCCGAGTTTCTGAACGGATTGAAAACGTCGGGAATTCCTAATCATAGGATCAGATTGAAAGTAAATACTCCAATCATGCTGCTTAGGAATATTGATCAAGCAGAAGGCTTATGCAATGGAACACGTCTAATTGTTACGAGATTGGCTGATCATGTTATCGAAGCTAAAATAATTTCAGACAAGAACATTGGTGGTATCATTTATATTGCACGAATGGACATTACTCCAACGCAGACGCCATGGCCATTCAGGATGACACGAAGACAGTTTCCTATAATGGTCTGCTATGCTATGACTATTAATAAATCTCAAGGTCAGTCTTTGGATCATGTTGGCATATATTTGCCGAGGAGCGTATTCAGCCATGGCCAGTTATATGTTGCAGTTTCAAGAGTAAAGAGCAGAAAAGGCCTTAAAATCTTGATTCATGATAAGGAGAAACTTCCATTGACCACCACAACAAATGTTGTATTCAAAGAAGTGTTTGAAAATGTGTAGTCTATATGTTTTTGCAATATTTATGGACCTGTTGTTATTGGTATATCTTTTGTGCTCACTTGCCTAAAATTAGGTTACAACTTAAACAACTTATTAACTGTCATGAATGAAAGATTTGATATCACCTTTGCATACTGATAATTTATTTTCATCTATATAGCTGGATTGAAGAATGACGATGAATGATAGCTGCCATAATATCAATGATTACAGAACATCATCAATTAAAATATTAGCAAAGGCAAATATTCATGTTGATAGCCATTATTTAAATCTATTACACAACCATCTGTGATTACAATCTAAGTACCATCAACAACAAATTTAAAGCTACAAGTAACATCTTTACATCCTAATCAGCTACTTTTTTTCCCCAAGTACACAAACATCAGATCTGAAAATGGAATCATGGAGAATTCTATGAAATCTCCAACTTGAAGATTTTTTGACTTTGCAAAATCGTACCATCCAACTCCAATATGTTTCTCATACTCATTCCTGCCAGCCCTAAGAATACGACAGTGATATCCCTTTCCGTCAATAAGATCTACCATCCTTATTGCATTTTGGTCTTTACGAAAACATGTCCTTGATATTTCCATTGGAATATTCTGCATTATAACTTTCTACTTATTAACCCACGATATATATAGATCTATATACGGCAGTGGATTTAACTGGGTTTTGAACTTACCAGAGCATTTTGGCCTCGCATATTCGCTTCTGTGACATTAGATTTCCACTTTACCTCCCCGGTGTGATCAGCCATGCATTCAGCTTCAGTAAGAAACCCATCTTTTATGAGTGTTTCAAACATCTTTTCCTGCTCTTCCTCAAACTCTTTGTTAATGTTACGCGCCCATTCAAGAACGTCTCTCTCAGGATCACTGAAACATATATTTTAAAGAATAACACTGCTATTAAACAAAGAGATGAGAAAACAGGGGAACCCATTTATTTTATTACAACATGCATGCAAAGTATACTCACCTGCTTTATGGAGAAGGGACAAATGGAACTCCCCACTTCACCATATCAGAATTAAATTTTATAAGACAGTATTCTGATGCACTATGACAATAATTTCTTTATATAGATAGATAGTGATACCCCTTATAATTGGGCCAGACAACATTGATGGGCCTACATATTTTATATGTACAAATACCCAGGATGTTGGGTAAACAAGTTTTAACAACAAAAAGTAATTTTATTAATTTTTTTAGCAGTTCATAGATGTTACAAATCAGACCTTTAAATATCCATGACATTATATTTCCTTCCATACATTTAATAAATATGTTTGGCTACTTAAATTGAAGTTGCTATATATCTAAGTTGATTTTATAATATGTATTCTTTATAAACTGTAATTTGGTTTTAACATGGTAAATTGTTTATCAAACAAAATTTCTTAAAAAGACATTTCATATTAACTCTATAACTATTATATTTAGTTAACTTTTATAATGCATGTAAATAAACAATTCTAGCACACATGAGCCAATCATGATGGCCAATGAAAAGGAGCAACTATGAAGTATGTAGAACATTAAGATTTGCAAAACATATAACCATTCAAAATTTCCCAGGCCAGGAAAGTAGTCTTCATAAAGTCATTCAACATTAAAGCAAAATACCAACCCATAGGTTCATCAAACAACATTGTTCACATAAGTTATAAAAGTCACCACCAAATACACAAAATTCAAAGATTTTGGTCTTTGAAACTAATTCAACAACAGAAAAAAAAAAAAGCTTATCCTCTTCCACCACCTTTCAACAGCCCCATCATTTCTTCTTCATTGTAACATAAATGAAAGTGCCATGTCTCGCCAACTGACAAGTCAGTGTGTCGCCTTTCTTGAACCCCTTGGTCTTCACATAGGCGTACCATCCTTTAGTCATGTATTTCTCAGACGGACTCGGAGCCCCGTTGCGGTATGCCGTCTTCACAGTACACTTGAATTGTTGTATCAAATCACAATCTCTAATAGTTACCTCCTTCTGATTACTTGCCAAGCAGTCTATTGCTATCTGCTTAGGGAAATGCTGCAACAACACAAAAATTCATTGAATAAACACTTGAGATCTGCAACGAATTAAAATACGAGGTAGATTTTCAGTATGCTTACCTGGACATTATCCTTTTTTACTCTTGAATTCTTTATAGCAATATCCCAGCAGTATGTTGGCTTTCCTCCCCACATTCTTATCCTAACATTTGAAAGATTTTTCCCCTTCTTTGCAAGTTTCATCGTGCTCTTCTCACTCCCATCTGTAACAGCTCTTTTGTTGGCAGTCCTTCCCAGATTTTTGCTATTAGTCCTCTTCTCAACTTCAGTTGCTTTCTTCCCAACTGTTTTATCAACAACAGTTTTGGACTTCTCAGTTTTTTTGTTATTCTGTACATTATCGTTCGCAGAGACAAGGGGGGCATCATCTTCTTCAAGCTTAACACTACTCAAAGGAACAACAGTATTGTTGACATTTGGAACAACTGCAGGGGTATTCTTGCAAGTTTCTGCAAATCTAACAGATTTCTTAGAATTTGCTTTACCCTTTCTAACCGACTTGACAGATGATTGTTTTACTGAACCATCTTCAACCTCATCTACGAGTTTTTGAATTTCGTTCATGGCTGCCTCCTCACTGAAAGAACAATTATAGTTGCATGAGGACATTATGAATGCCAAATACGGAATAATAACACAAGTATACCATACACAGCGAATATTTGCAAGATTTACAACTTTAAAATATATATAAGACCACCCTATTGGCCCAGAATAAAACACTTATACTTTATAGATTAACACGATTAGGCAAATAAACATTCAATACAAGTTGATCCCCCACAATGTTACGAAGACCTGATCTGGGAAATATTAAACAATAAACTCCATTGACATCATTTTCTATTAATTAAACAAATCTATATTAGCATGCATCAGAAATCAAAAAACCCTAAAACCTAACTAGATCGCACATGAACTTTATGCCAAAACAAGTAAATTAAATAGGAATTCATGTATCTAACCTGATGACTTCTTCTTCCTCATCTGATAACCACCCATACGTTGGCTTTCTTCCAAGCCTCATCGTCATGTGCTGTTGCTATCTCCAGAAGTGTTGTCAGTTTTTTCCTAAAGACCGGAATGAGAACGAGAGAAGTTGTGTAATGTAAACAGTCCACAATATATTGTAACTCAACTTTGCACGCTTCCTTTTCCTTTTCCCTAGACTTATTCAGTAAATGACCCCTATCTCAATCAATCATCTGTTACCTATGATCCACCGTGTAAAGCATTTACTACACCATTTGGAAACAACACTTTGTATTCTAACGAAAAAAAAGGCATTTAAGTTATGTCTATCTGTTAACTTCAAACATACATGCATACACTTTTTTTAAGCTTTACCAATTCCATGCAGTACACGAATTTTTTATTTAGATTTCCTTTGTTTGTTTTTATTACTTACTCTTTTCTAATTTTTCCCGCGTTTTAAAATACAAACATGATATATTTTTTATTTATATTCCAACTTTTAATTAAAACCCAGTTTTTAGGAACAAAAAATTTTAGGGTTAAATAGTGTTCACCCCCCTGCCAAATTAGCGAGATTCGGTTTTCCCCCTTATTAAAAAAAATTTTAGCCTTTGCCCCTTAACAAAAAAAGATTCCACAACGCTTAACCTTATGGAGGAAGATTCCTTGGCATTTGTCTATGTGGACAGAATCTTCTTGGTGATGTGGCATGAGTGACACGCTGGCTTGGCTGGCTTAGAAAATCTTGAAAAATAAATTGCCAAAACTAGGATTCGAACCCCTTCACTATGGGTTACTGAGCACACATACAACCACTCCATCCATTATGCTTGTTTGTTTAAATAACAAAGAATACTTAATATATATTACATACTGTGTGTTTGTTTAAATTACAAAGGATACACATGCAACCACTACATACTGTTTGTTCATTTATTTTGCTTTTACTATTACATTATTTATTACATTATTTATTTATTTATTTTAATTTACATTATTAATTTATTTATTTATTTTAAAATAAATTACTTACACTAATTAATTTTATTTATTTATTTTAATTTACGTTATAAATTTATTTATTTATTTCAAAATACATTATTTACACTATTTAATTTAATTTATTTATTTATTTTATTTTAATTTACATTATTTAATTTATTTAATTTATTTAATTTTTATTTACATTATTTAATTTATTTAATTTATTTAATTTTTATTTACATCATTTAATTTAATTTATTTATTAATATGTATGTATGTAATTTAATTTATTTATTTACATTATAAATAACTGATATCAATAATAAATAATAAATAAATAACTAATATTAATAATAAATAAATAAATAAATAAATAAATAAATAAATATTAATAATAAATAAATAAAGTAAATAAATAAATAAATCAACATATATATAAACGTTAATAATAAATAAATAAATAAACATATATATAATTACGTATTTAGTTACGTATTTTAAATAAATAATAGTAATAATAAATAAACAAAATAATATATAAACATTAATAATAAATAAATAAATAAATAAAAATATAAATTAAATAATATATAAATATTAATAAATATATTAATAATATTAATAACAAATAAATAAAGTAAATAAATAAAATAATATATAAACATTATTAATTACATTTGTAATAAATTTATTTATATATAATATTTAAATAATAATGTAAATAGTAATAATAATTATTATATATTAATAACATATATAATTATTATTATTATTAATTTTTTTTAATATTATAATAATAATATTAATAATAAATAAATACTAATAATAAATAAATATTAATAAAAACGTACCATTAAATAAATATATTTAATTTAGTTATTAATAAATAAAACTATATAATAAATAGATAAATAAAACAAATAAATAAAGTAATATAATAATATAAAAAACTATATAATATATACAATCATTGATAAAATAAAGTATATAATCAATAAATTAAATGATAAATAAGTAAAATAATATATTAAGAATATAAACTATAACATATACAAGGAAACGCAATGATTGTACAATAAAATGTGAATGGTTCAATGGTTGGAGGTTCCCCCACATATGCATTAAGACCTGGGTTCGAATCCCAGGTTTTGCAAATCAATTAATTGGGATTTTTGCAACCTATCCACGCCACCTAAGCAAGCAATGAAGATTCTGTGCCACCTCAACAGATTCAGCGCCACCTCAACACGCCTAGTCATCCAAACAGGTGATAGGGGGTGTCTAAAAACAGAATCTTGTTTTCTAAGGGGCAAAGGCTCAATTTTTTTTTAATAAGGGGGAAAACTGAATCTCGCTAATTTGGCAGGGGGGTGAACACTATTTAACCCAAAATTTTATTTATCAATCCTTATTTATTTCAAATATTCCTTTTTTTAATCAAATTTAATAAATCAAACATATGTTATCATAATTTAAAATTTATGCAAATAGGAGTTGATAAATACTCCATTTATAATTATTGTCAAGATGTTTTTTCCCACTCAACTATTAATTATAAATCAATTACTCAATAGAATATGAAAAAAATATTTTATAATATTACTTAGCTTATTCATCCCACTAATTTTAATATCCTGAACTAAATTTAAACAACCTATTATTATTATTTTTCAACACTTTGTAATATATTTCTAAAACAATAGGAATTTATATATCTTTTCGTATACATACATAACTCATTTATAATTCATGTTACAATATTTCTTACACATATTGACATCCTTATGTGCATTTATCAGCATATATATTATTCATAATTTATAATTTATGCAAATATTAGTTGATAAATACTCCATATATAATTTTTTTAAAATTATTAAATAAACTTTAGAATATCTTTTAGTAACAAAGGTTGTCAAATTGTTTTTTTCCCACTAACCTAATAAATAAAAATCAATTACTCAATATAATATGAAATTTATATTTTATAATATTACTTTGCTTATTGATCCCACTAATTTTAATATTCTACGAAAATATATTTAAACAAGCTGTTGTTATTATTTTTCAATACTTACTAATATGTTTAAAAAACATTGGGAATTTATATATCTTTTTGTATACATACTTAACTGAACTATAATTCATGTTTCAAGATTTCTTACACATATTGATATGCTTATTTGCATATTTCAACATATATATATATATATATATATATATATATATATATATATATATATATATATATATATATATATATATATATATATATATATATATATATATATATATATATATATATATTCCCCATTCTTCTATTAACTTTAAGTTTATGTTGAAAAATCAGTAAAATATTAAACATAACCAAATTATGCTAACAGGAGTACATAACACTAAATTTAAACCATGCTCATCCATTTGATTTTCACACATTGTTGCAAAGCATACCAGTATTATATTGCAATTATAAAGTAGCCATGAAAGCATTAACTGTTTCAATCAAAAAGACAAACTATGAATTACAAACATAAAAAGTCTGAAACATAACATTAAACCACATACAACTAAAACAAAAACAAAAAAACCCAGCAACATCATTCAAAACAATCTACTGTTCTTCCAAAATTTTGCACTCCTTCATTCACCATAGCCTGCAATACCCCAACAATACATCTTCTTTAAACCTGCAATACAACAGAATCCTAATTTCAACTAATTTCCCGAAACATACAGCATAATAAACAAAGAATTTAACATGTAAAAGATATTACTAACCATTCTTTTCAGCTTCTTCACCAACTCTGTCCATATCATCCATTCACTGTCATTCAAACAGCAAACACAGACTTAATGCTTAAATTTTAATTAAATTCATACAACCTAATATCATGTCTTTTCGAAAATCGGATAATAAGATTCTTATACCTTTCAGTTTCAAAGACAATCTTCCCAATATACACTGAATTGGATATTTCTATCATTCTGGGGTTTATCTCCAGTCCAACACTTCCCAGAACATCAGTTAGAAATTCGACGTCTTCAAGTATTGCAAACCTCAAACCAGCCCTCAATTCCTGATGCTTTCCCGACCACCTGATTCCAAGCATCTCATTCTGCCACACCCCTGCTATGTTTTGAACCTTACTTCCCCTTTCCCAGCCGCATGCAACACCCTCCACCACATGCAAAGCCCACTCAGTGCACAACTTGGTAATCCGTTCTTTCTTCATCTTCAACCTCATCCGCAGCATCTTCTTACTATGCTTCATCCTCCGTTTAATTGCCAATCGTTGGAGAGGGTCTTGAACCACAACAAATTTCATAGATCTACATAATCAGAAACAATCATGAACAAAAGTCACATTTCATAGAAAACAAACGAAAAACAGAGATTGGATTGCAGAAAAAATTGATCAACGACCTGCAAGCTTTTGCAACTTGGGAGAAGCTACCCATTTTTCTTCCCACTTACGGATTAGGTTTTTTGATTTGGTACTTGAAGCGTGGATAACAATTGTGTCGTACTACTATATATACTCAAAGTCCCATTACCTGTTAGACTTCCTTTTAGTAGGTAAACGTGCACAAGTTTTTGGAAACTGTTGAAATGCCTTTTTCTGTACATGCAGAACTAAATATAATCATCTCCTTTTAATAGTAATCATTCATTTCACACCATAATATATAACTCAAAATTTTTGATTGGGTGGGAAAAAATATATTGATTTATATTTATTATATAATGTAATACAAATATTTAATTATTTGATTTCATAGATTATTAAACATGTTAGTTTACCTAACATGACTTTATATTTATATCATAAAAACAAATTAAAAATACTATTTAAATTTATATTGATTTGATAATTATCATTGAAGAAAATGTTTCTCCTAATTAATATATTTTTTTTATATAATTCTTTAACCATAAAAATATTAATTTTATTCTTTATTTATACCGACTTTACGTGACCCGCTATTTCACAATAGTACATAATTACTACAGTATCTAAATATTTTTTATTTTTTTATTTTTTTATTTATTTTTTCAAGAACTTTATTTTTTCATAGTTAAATTTGTAATCAACAATAATAATTTATTATTTCTAATATTATTTGAATTTTTATCCAACATTAATATCATCATTGAAACAAAATACAAATGGATACATTATATTAATATGGATATGCTAATCAATATTGAATAAATTTTTTCGCTTAATTAATATATATTTTAATAGAATTCTTTAACCATAACCATATTATATGTATTTAATATTTATACCGACTTTACGCGACCCGTGCGCCCGCACGGGTCCTCTACTAGTTATTATAAAAAATATGAGAACGCCGTGTTAAAGTGAGGAGTGTTAGGATAAAATCTCTTAGGAGAAATCATTTTGCCACCTCCTAAATTGTCTCTGGCACCCCCTAAAAGTATTGAAAAGATCAAAATACCCAACCAAAATCATTATCACATTTTCTGAAATTTAGGGATAGCAAAGAATTTTTCAAATTTTAGGGCGATACTGGAAATTTGAGCTGCGTACCGGAAATTCTACGAAAACAAGTAAGTTTCCGGTATTTTTTTAATATTTTCGTTACTTTCTACTGGAAATTGTGAAATTTCCGGTATTTCTTCCCGGCAATTTTGAAATTTCCAGTATTTCTTATCGGCAATTTTGAAATTTACGGTATTTTGTACTGGAAATTTCAAAATTTTCGGTATATTTATGAAGTTTTAAAAATACCGAAAATTTCAAAAATTCTGATATATTGTCAAGTACCGAAAATTTTGAGATATTTGAAATTTCCGGTACTTTGTATTTTTTATTAAAATTACATTTTTCTTATATTTTTATTTTTTTCCTCAGTGAAGACTAGAGGCAGGGATGGTACAGTTGCGGGTCGGGCAACCGATAGAGCAGAGGCTCGTGCTAGGGTTGATGCCGATGAGGCTGGTACGTCAGTCTTACGGGCTGGACGCGTTGCTCCGACCGGTTCTAACCAGAAACGGAGGGCAGAGGAGGCGCGGGCGGGTAGGGGGTTCCGTGCACCTCGGCGTTGGGGTGGTAGAGCTTCCACTGCTGTGGACAGGCAGGACGAGGTTGGTTAGGCTGCTAGGGTTGAGGTTGTTGGTCGGGAGGATGTTGCTAGGGTTGGGGATGTTGCTCGGGAGGTTGCTGCGGAGGATGTTGCTAGGGTTGATCGGGTGGTTGCTAGGGTTGAGCCGGAGCAGGCTAGGGTTGAGTCGGAGGTACATGTTACTGATAAGGTGGTGGTTGAGGAGCGGGTGACTGTGGTTGCTGAGGAGGAGGTGGTGCATGATACGAACATCTACAGAGCCATCAGTACACACTGATGAGGCTTATCCAGGAGGACCTTCTGCCAGGTCGGTTTTGACAGCCTGTGCTGACAATGTCGCTTTTAGGATATGGCAGGACGAGGTATGTAACATTGCTCAATTTTTATTATATAATTTGAATTATACTATTGTGTTTTAATTGTATTTTTAATTGTATTTTTTTTACAAGAGCGTCCAGTGCTTAAGCTCACTTCTCACAGGTCGAAGTTGAAGAATTTCACCGAGGGACCGATGCCTGAGGAGATGGCGAGGATAGTTCGGGAGTTCCATTTGTTGGACTTTGCAAGATGCTCCCTGACGATGCTGGACGCCCCTCTATTATCAGCTTTTGTAGAGAGATGGCACCCGGAGACATCTTCCTTCCATCTTCCTTTCGAGGAGATGACGGTGACTCTGGATGATGTCAGTGCCCTGTGTCACCTTCCGATAGCTGGTACATTTTTTACACCAGTTCATAGGGATCAGACGACGGCGCTGCAGATGGTGAGGGATGCGTTAGAGGTTGATGAGTTGGCTGTGTCCAAGGAGTTTTGTGACACTCGGGGCTTTCACATCAGGATGTCTTGGCTGAGGAAGGTTTATCATGAGCTGGTCGATACGGGGAGGTACGAGGCTGCCGCTAGGGCATACATGCTATATCTAGTGGCATGTACTCTCTTTGCGGACAAGTATGCATATTACATAGATGTCCGCTATCTGACTCTCTTCAGCGACCTTGATACCCCGTGTTGGGCTTGGGGAGTGGCTGCTCTGATGATGCTATACACAGTGCTTGATGCCGCTTCTTGTCCTAACACTAGACATCTTGGTGGTTATCTGAGCTTGCTACAGGTGTAACAGCCCGGGCCCCTCGCAAGGCGCTCCCGACACTATTACCTCACGGTCTTCTTTACTCCCCTCTCTAGTAAAGTTTTTGCCTTCTGTGGGAATCGAACCATGTACACTGGGGTTCAAGTACATGTTCAATCCATTCCCACTACCACTTGAGCTACTAGCTCAATTGGTAGTGGGAATGGATTGAACATGTACTTAAACCCCAGGGTACATGGTTCGATTCCCACATAAGGCAAAAACTTTACTAGAGAGGGGAGTAAAGAAGACCGTGAGGTAATAGCGCGCTGTTACAACAGGTATATATTCTTCACAAGTTTTTTGTGTTTTATTATATTTTACATGGCCTTGATTATTTGTATTTATGCAGTGTTGGATCTACGAGCACTTCCCTCGCATCTGTGAGCGGAGGACTTCCCGTTGTGCGGCTGATGACCCTTGTGCGAAGAGGTGGAAGGCCAGACAGACCCTTCCAGAAGAGGCACCCTTGATGGAGTACAGGCGGAGGCTGGATGCTCTGACGCTGGATGATGTCATCTGGACACCATATACAGGTCACCGCGAGCATCGTCCTTTTGATCCATCCTCCTTATATTCAGGTTATGTCAGATGGGAGAGCCATGTGGCTAGACACTTACCTGAGAGGTGTCTACGCCAGTTTGGTTATATACAAGGCATCCCACGACCGGTCCCGTAGGCTCCAGCTGGTGGCATTGATCGCTGGTTTCAGAGTCACATCCTCAGCTCCCCCCATGAGATCATGGATACAGCCGTTGCGGTTCAGCAGCCTAGGCAATGTTAGGATGGATATCTGGAGTGGTTCCTCAGAGTGTCGCACCTTAGGGTCAGCCCCACATCTGCCGCTGCATCTGATGTTCCAGGGCCTTAAGGTGCCAGGGCTTCTTCACCACCACCCCCACCTCCCACCGGTGACCAGGACAGCCGCCAGCAGTACATCGCAGTTCACTTGGATAGCCTCATGGGTCTGGTGAACCCTGATGGTGAAGTCCACAGTATTTTACCTAGGTTGGCTAATGTTGCCCGTGGAGGACCTATGTGATTTATTTTTTTATGATTGTATTATTTGTATATTTTGTACGAACATCTTTTTCATTACATAATCTTTTTTACTAGTACATGTTTCGAGTAGATAAAGAAAATAACATCAATAACAAACAAACATAGTTAACAAACATCAGATGACAAACAACAAGCATAAAATTGACAATCAGACCCTCCAAAAGTGTCGGCAAATTCTCAACCTTTTAAAAAACAAAAAATTTAAACATACCGGAAATTTAAAATTAATTGAGTTTCTGATATTTTTTTACCAAAAATTTTGAAGTGTATACCAGAAATTTTCAATGGAATTTCTTTGATTTTCAACTTTTTTTTAATAGGGGTAAAATGAGAATAAAAACAATGAAGGGGTGGCAGGATCAATTTCTAGGGTGACAAGTTAATTTCTCATCTGTTTGTGACCATTGTACATGCGAGGCCCATCTTCTCCTAGCAATATTTTTTTCAAATACTATGATGGGGATTTAACATACCACCCGGTAATTATATTTATATCCAATAATGGATGTTATTACTCTTATACTCTTACAAAAAAAACTTTTGAAATTTATTTTTTCGTATTTATGAAAAATTTCAAAAAAATATTGAATTTTTTGAAAAATCAAGTAGTTCATTTTCGACAATTTTTTTACACTACTAAAAATTTCCTTTAAATTACAACAATTTTTAAAATTTACTGGAAATTTTCGGTAGCATAAAAGAAATTTGAAAAAATTTATACTATAAATTTTGAAAATTTTATCAAAAATTTTGGTTTTACCACTTCCAAATTGTTTATGTACAATTTGAAAATTAAGAAAAAATAAGGGGATGTCCAATACAATTCAGGGGACATGTTAAATCCTCTAAATTGATGTAAGGTTTTTTCAAAGATTCAATAATATAATTTTTTTTTTAACAAAAAATTGTATAATGTTTTTATATTCAGTTATAGGCTTTGATTAGATATTTTAATTTGAATGGGACAAAATATATATTTTATTCTATTATTTAAAAAAAATTAAATAATATAAAGCAAGATTTTCATCCGTCTAAATTAAAAAATGTCAGTAAATGATAAATAAAATAAATATTACCGAATTTGAAATAGTCAAAACAGTAAAATTTTATCCTATTCTATTTTATATCACTACTTACGGTCTACCAATTCAAACATTTGTTCAAATAGTTTGATTTTAATTATGTGCACGTATTTATATATTTTTTATTCAGCACCATAACAAGCATTCCGTAGTAGCTCAACTGGATAAATTCGTTTGGAGAATTTCCGGGTTCGATTCCCGGCTACGGAATAATATTTTTTTTCACCTGTTAGACAAATATTATCTCTGGTTTTTTTTTTTTATAAGCAAAATATTATCTTTGTTAATGTATGTGGCGAAAAAGAAACAAAATATAATCTTTGTTAATGTATGTGGCGAAAAAGAAACAAAATATTATCTTTGTTAATGTATGTGGCGAAAAAGAAACAGTATATATATTCTATCATATAAAATTCATTTAAAACTATTTAGAGTATGGATGATGCTAAGGCTAAATAAAAAATTATTATATCACTGTTTTAGGGGTAATTGCAGTGGTTCATGTAGTATGTTAAATAATAGTTAACGATGTAAGAGCTAATAATACATTCAGATTTTAGCTCTTTAACTAAAACAATAATTACACGTCGCAATATGTCATTTGTCAGTTTTTAAATTTGTTTTACGGATCATAAACATTGGCATAATCACAAATATAAACAAAAAAATATGTAGCAACCTTTATGCATTGATTAAAGTAATATAACAACATTATACTTATACTTATTTTTTATATTTATAAAAATACTTAGAACCCGTTTATAAAAACACTTATTTGAACCAACGCTGGGTAAAATAATTTTATAAAAATAATTAGTAGATTTTTCTTGTTTATTAAAATATTTGTAACTTGTTTCCGTTTATAAAAATAATGGTATCACCAATATATTTTTTCGCATTTATAAAAATATTTTTAACTTATTCACGTTTATAAATATAATTGTATTAATAGTAGACTTTTCCCGTTTATAAAGTTATTTGTAATTTATTTTCGTTTATAAAAATAGTTGTATCAACAATAGTCTTTTTTCGTTTATAAAAAAAATTGTATCAACAATAGACTATTTTTGTTTATAAAAATATTTGTAGCTTATTCCCGTTTATAAAAATATTTGTATCAACAATAGACTTATTTTCGTTTATAAAAATATATCTAAGTTATTCCCGTTTATTAAATCAATTGTATCAATAGTTGATTATTCCCGTTTATACAAATATTTGTAATTTATTCTGGTTTATAAAATCAACTGTATCGACATTAGACTTTTACCTTTTTCCGTTTATAAAAATATTTGTAATTTATTTCCTTTTATAAAATCAATTGTATCAACAATAGATTTTTCCCGGTTATAAAAATACTTAAAACTTATTCCGGCTTATAAATATAATTGTATCAACAATATTTTTTTCTAATTTATTAAAATATTTGTAACTTATTTCCCTTTATTAATATAAGTGTATCAACAATAGTATTTTCCATTTTATAAAATATTTATAATTTATTTACGTTTATAAAATAAGTTAACAGTAAACTTTTCTACGTTTAAAAAATATAAAATATTTTGTAACTTATTTGTAACTTATTCTAATTGTATTAATTTTGTTATTTCAAATAGTTATTTAAAAAATAGTGTATCAATTTTTTCAAAAAATTTGATGTTCTTACATTTTATGCCGGTTATTAAAAAGTTGATATAAAATCCACGATTTTCCAAAATTTACTATTTTACACCGGTATTTGGAAAAATCCGGCATAAAATCAAATATTTTCTCAAAAGTTACAAATATATGTTAATAATATGCACCAAATTTTAAACATTAATTCGTGCTTACAATAAATCGTACATCTTATTATCTAACTTCAATTATATAAAACAGCAGCCAAAGAAATATTTAAAAGATGGACATTAAAATGAGAAGTATTCAACTGGTATCTCATAGATACGTTTACATCTACCCGTGAATTTAGATGAGTTAACAAAACTCAGTTGAATCCAGATGAGTTAATTTTAATACTATAAATTTGAATAGAATCATTTTTCCAATTCAAATAACATTACTTTTAAATATTAGTCAATTTTTTCTAACCTAAAATTTGTAACAGCTTCCCATCAAATATCAGTTTTAAATTCTTCTTATTATATCATATTTAAAAATTTTACAAACCTATAATATATTATAGCTTTCCGTCAAATTTCAGTTTTAAATTAATATCTACACTCATGGTATTTTAAAATTTCAATTCAATGAATATTTTTCTATCTTTTTTGTCAAGGAGAATTTCATAATAGAAGTTTAACTCTACAAAATTTATAAGGGTCATGCTAACATGTGCCCTAAGGGCACATGTTAAGAGCTAAATGTAGAAATTTTTTCTAAAAAATTGTGCATTGTTTTCATAAAAAGTTTATAATTAATATGTTTATTACGTTTTCCAATACAAATTTACTATATTTAAGCTTCTTAACATGTGCCCTTGGGGCACAGGTTAGCTTTATCCAATTTATAAAATTTTGTAAATTTTAAAAGATTTGATATTTTATTGAATAATTTTAAATAAAATATAATAAATTTTTTAAAAAATGTAACTAATAATAATATTTTAAAATTTATATAAGAAAATTGATGCTTGATAATAATTTATAAAGATAATAATTAAAAATTAAATTAATTATTTATAATAATTTCTTAGAGATTTTTTTGAAAATCAAGGAAATAATTAAGTAAACAAATATAGGAATAATAGTTATTTTTCCCTCTGCCAAATGGGCGAGGTTTGAAAAATTCTCTTTAAAAATAAAGTTTGGATTCGCCACCTAACATTTGAAGATTCTATATTGTTTTAGTCCCTCGTGATACCCAGTCTTCAGGATATTTAATGTGGCTTTTATTTTTTAATTGTTTTAGTCCCTCATGATACCCCTTCGTCAGAATATTTGACGTTAAATTGTTACATTATTAATTATTATATAAAACAAACAAACATTTTTATTTAGTTCAGTTAATATTAACTTTTCTACGTAACTAAAAATAAACATAATTAAAATTAATGTTATAATTTAATTTAGTTTAGTTTAATTTAGTTTATATTTAATATTGGTTTATAATTCAAAAATAAACTAACGTTTTTATATAATATTGAATTTAATTTAATTTAATAACAGTAAACAATATAATTAATATATTATTTTAAAAATTCAAAATAGTTATAAATATAATGTTTATTTTTTGTTATCTAAAAATTAGAACCCGTAAATGATTAAGGAAATAATATATTATTATACTAATTAAGAAAAAAATTGTTTATTACTAATTTATTTCGGAAAAATTTATTATTATAAATTATGAAAAAAATTATTATTAAAAATTATGAAAAAAGTAAGAAAAATCTTATTATTTAAAAAAAATTATTATTAAGAGAAAAATCAAAGAAATGTAAATTAGATATCACATGTTTTTTAAGTATTAGAGTTTATCTTGTTTTTATTACTATCATTATATTAGAAATTAGTTTTTTTCTATTTTAGATATATTTTTTTTGTATATTTATTATTATTATTATTATTATTATTATTATTATTAAAAAAAAATTAAAAATCAGATACACGTTCTCATCTTTGGTTAGTGAACAAATCAATCTTTCCAAAAACAACACAAAACCATCGTATCTTCATCATCAATTCCAAATCACTATAATTTTTATACAAAATCTTTCCAAAAGCGGAGTCATTAAGAAGAATGGAAAAGTTTAAGAAAGTATTATTGTAATCAAAATTATTATTATCGGACATGTCCTGTATCATTGTAATCAAAAGTACTAAGAAAGTTTTTAGATTTTAACATTTTTTTTAAATAAAACTTATAATCTATAGAGTCTGCTGTTGATATAATCTGAAATGGACAACATTCTATCAACACACATAGGTATAAATCTATAGGGCATAACAAAAGAGTAAAAGAGGGTCAAATTACCGTAATCAAAATATGTTTTGATTGCCTATTACATGATTTAAGAATTTTGAAATCAGCACATGATGAATATTTATTTAAGTAATTAAGTTTATAGCTTATATGATAAACACTTAACATTATATCTTATACGTATAAGTGTAAGCAATTGGAAAAATGGAACAGAAAGAAACAGCCTCCACACCATTCACAACCTATTAACAACATTCTCATATACCATTGCAAGTATCACAAATTTGTCCCAAATCATTATACCAATGCAAGAGAACAACAACATAACAGTTAACTGCAAAGTTTATGAAAAACATAAACTTTGTTATTTAATTCAAACAAACAGATTTGAAACAAAAACAAAGAAGAGAAGAAACTGGAGCAAATAAGAAAACAACAGAAGATTTTGTCGACGCTGCATCTCACCTCCGACTACAACCCAACGCGATCCTTCCTCTGAACTCCCGCAACAGCACACTGCAGCCAGCTGCCCCATGCCTCCATGACTGTAATTGTAAGCCAAATCAGAATATGAAAGAGTGCGCTGTAATCACCACACCTAAATAGAAATTATCTACTTTCAGAAATGTCTGTAAATGATTTTCCAAACACCTACTTAATCTACTCTATAAATCTGTAAACTCAAACTGATATATATTTTCCAAAGAGATTGCCTAAGAATTGGTTGTTGGCTATCATAACCTGGAATAAAATATAAAACTTATTGCCATTAGAATTTAAGCTTTTAAGAGCTTAGGAATAAAATAAAGAAAAAGAATCAGAATACCCAGTAGTAGTAATCTGACAGGAATATCTTTAAAGATTGAAACAATAGCCAAAGAAAAAAATAGAATCAATAATTTCTTCTCCCTATCAGCCATCACCTGAAACTTTTGAAAGAAAAAAAATAAAAGATGGAATTTATAGTAGTAAATTACATTTGCAAATTTAAAGTATGTATACAACTTACAACTTTTCAAAAATCACTTTCTCTAATTAAAAATGTAAGAGCCAATGAATGAATCATATAATGACTCATTTTATTTTCAAACACGACCTATATAAATATGTATAACAGGAAAGCTATACTATAGGAAGAAACTTTCATTGATATTTTACTTTAGAGTCATCCACCAAATGCCATGCTTTTTCATCAAAACGCACATAGCTAAAGTAATTCCCTGAATTAGCTGTGGATCTGTTATGCACAACAACCGCGTATAAATCATACATCAAGTTTGGCTGTTACATAAAAATGAGTCTAAAAACATCCATGGAGAAATTTGAACAACAATTAAACTGCAATTACAATAATAGTAATAATAAAACTGGAACATTATATATATATATATATATATATATATATATATATATATATATATATATATATATATATATATATATATATATACCTTCAGAATTTGGTTAACACAGATCTCAGTTGCATTGCAGGTTGGAGTAAATCCGACACCGACAGAACATAATCTCCCTTAAAAAATAATCCTCTTTTTGGTTTCTGATATGCAAGCAAATGCAACCATTTTTCAAATATTGCCTAGAATCAACCTTAAAAGAAAGATTGGTACATCCAGCTTCAATCAAAACTTCAATCCGTCTGCGGTCTTTATTATCACACTGTAAGCTTGAATCCAAAAATCAATGGTGGATCTTAGATGAAATCATAAAGCGATTTGGTCACTACAACAAAAACAAAAAATACGGTTAGAACGCATGTAATCAGATACAGTGTCTTGATGTTTTTTCAAAACCAAATTTCGGTGAGAACAAATCCAAAAAATAAAGAAAAAACAGATTATGGTTTAGACCTACCTTCTTCCGAATTTCTGAATATTAGTGGTGATGTTGGAAGCAAAAAAATCAGATTTATCCAAATCAAAACAAAAGGAGAATGAAAATTAGTAAGCGAGAGAGAAGAAAGAAACAACAACGTACATGCAATCTTGGTGATTGGCAAAGAACTGAGATTGAAGTGAAGGAAGCTTTGGCTGATAAAACCGATTCAGATCTTGTGGTGAGTGATAGGAGGAATGAAAATAAGATGAGAGAGATCTGTGTTTCAATGTGGCAATATGTTTCCCTCTATGCCCATACCAACAACCACAACGCTCCCTAATCAGTGCCTTAAGATCCAAAAAACAAATCGGAATAGGGGAAACTAAAAATTTGATGATGAAGAAACAGAGGGAAACTAAAAATGGAGAAGATTTAAGAAGAAGATGGTTGGAGGTTGAAATCGTAGAGAAGAGAGAGATTGAATGAATCTTGGGAAGGGTGGAAGAGAAAGAGTTTTGGCTTATTTAGTGAGATGGTAGTTTGTGGAGAAAGATAATATATATAATGATGAATGGTTTAGGGTTTTCTATTTTCACATTCAAACGATGCATTCTTTTTATTTTCCCAAATGAAAAGTTGGAAAGTGACTTTTTAGAAAAGTGGGAAGTGGTTTTTCATTTCTCAAGGTGAAATTTAAAATTTGAAAACTGTAATTATTAGCTTTTTGTTATGATCAATGCATGAAATGTGGGAAAAGTTGGTTTAATAAAATAAGGAGATTTAAAAAATTTAAAAAATAAGGGAAAATTTAATGATTCAGTAATTTTGTAGTGACGCCATGTCAGCAACTTTTGAATTACAATCAACCATGTTTAAGTATTTAACAAAATGACTAAGTCGTCCCCAATTATTAGATTAGTTTAGCTTAAAATCAGTTTGGGTAAACATGGTAATTCCAGGTACTTTAAATTTTATATATTGTTAATAGATTTCATTTTCTCAACTCAAATTTCATAATAAAGTAGAAACTCTTTAAATTAATAATGTCAGGACCTGAGAAATTTATTAATTTAGAGAATTATTAATTTATCAATAAATTAATAATTATTAATTTAAAGAGTTTTTAAGTAATTATATTGTACATACTAAACAAAAAACTAAATTAGTCTATGCCTCTTAGAATTACGTTGCAGCGAACCTTGGGACTCAACGTAAATTAGTAACTACTGTGTTCATATACATTGAAAATCACTAATGACTTTTGAAGTACAGTAAACAAGAGGAACAAATGTGTTCAATGTATTCTTAAAGGAAAACAGACAACTATTGAATCATAATTCAATAGAGTGTAATGTATTTTTTTTCAGTTTCTATAAATTATTAATTTATGATTTTTTTTGGGACCGAAAATTATAAAGGGATCTTCCGAAAAATTATTATCTTATTATTTTATGAGTTTTTCGATTATTTACATTGGCCCAAGTCGGGACTGGACAAATTTATTATTTTAGAGAGTTTATTAATTTACCGAATATTAATATAAAGAGTTTCTACTGTATATCAATTTCTAAAATATCTTCTTATATATTTCACTTAAAAAAAAAAAGAGATCTAATGCTATTAGCGCTCCCACTTTAATTTAAGAGAACATTTTAAAAATTGTTCCCTCTTGAGAATGATAATTTTATCTTTCAAGACAGTTTAATTGCGCTGATTTAAGTTGGTACATACACATAAAAAAGACCACATTCACTCTTGAAATGACTTAGATGAATCTTTTTTGAAGCAATACGAATATAACATTGATTTCACTTCTGATCGAATGAAACGGCAAAACATGACAAAAAGGGATAATGGGACCTTCAAAGAATATGCTAAACGGTGGAGAGAAATCGCTTTCTAAATTGAACCTCCATTTTTTGAGGAGTTTCCCACCATGTTTGTTGATACACTCAAATACCTCCTTTATAAAAAAATGGTTGGAATCTTTTCACTAATTTTCTCTCATCTTGTCACTATTGGGTTGAGAGTCGAAATGTATATAAGCAGGAAGAATAATTGACAGTCCTCCAAAAGTAGTAAAAGTCAAGAACTCAAGGTTAGAGGAACCTCAAGAAGAAGACTTAGATGATGTCAATCATGATGAAATCTGAAACACCGTCTCAGCTTGAACGAACATATCGACATCAATCTTTGAATGGGTGAAGGACCAACAAAACATGAATCAAATATGAGGATTTATCTAGGACGCTGATAATCATTGAGATGTTTCATCCTCTTTCTTTGTAATTTCCTTGTTTGTTAATTACTCATTTGATTTTAAATTTGTTATTCTTTTGAATGGAGAAATTAATGAAATGGTCGTACATCTTTTTGATCAAGTCCATTTGTGCTTACTCTTTTTATATTCCTTTTTTTCTTTTTCGCCAAAAAATATTATCGTTTTTCACCTCACTTTTATACAAGTTTTGTTTTAGTAAAGATTAGATGGAGGGTGATGTAAACAAAATACTTAAATATTGCTGAAGAATACTCTTGAATAAATTTGGCTTATGATGTAATGCATTGTTTCACTTCCCAAGGAGTTAAGGAAGTTTAATCACTAGCATCCCCTCTTATCCTGAAAGTTGTATTTCTTTCTTTATTAAACCTTTAATCTTGACCCAAGGTAGAGTAGTTTACATAATAAAATTTTTGTCTCATTAATTTCATTCTTTATTCCAAAAATTTTTTTAAAAAATTATATAAAAATTATATAATTATTTATATCATTAAAATATATAATACTATTTGCTTCTCATCAATAAAATCATGTTATTATTATCTTTTTTATATACAATCTATTATATATATTAAAACAGAACCCCAACATATTTGACACATAAATCATTATTTACCACATAAAATTATTTTTGCCACATCATCAATATTCATAGGTGACACTTCTCAAAACACATCTCAAAATTTTTCATTATAATTTTGAGAAATATCAATATTGTAGATTTTGAGAAACTAAAATATATTAATATTTTACTAATAAAATTTTGAGAAATATCAATATTTGTAGATATTATTAAAGAATAAAAAATAAATTAATATGAAGATTTTACTAGCAACTTGTGGTGTGACAAGTCACTTATCAAAATTAGTTACACTTTTCACATAAAATATAAATTTTAATGCAGGTTCAAAATTCTTTATTTTTACTCAAAATTATTATTTTTTTAAATTTATTTAATTTATTATTGTTTAATATTTGTTTCATATATATATATATATATATATATATATATATATATATATATATATATATATATATATATATATATATATATATATATATATATATATATATATATATATATATATATATAATATTTACAATTTTAATTTAAAAAATACAAAATATTTCCAACAACCGCGGGTCAAATTATTATTATTTATGTGAGTTTGTGAATTGTATAGCTATTTTGAGCTAGAGAATATTTGTTAGGCAAGTTTCAGTTCTATGTATACTAATTTTGATCCTTAAAATAACAAATACGTATGCATATAGATGTCTCCCTAAAATAATTCACTCCAAATTGTTAAAGGCATAATAAATTTTTACCAAAAGTGAAGGTCTCTTTTTTCTTTTAAATGTGGGGTTTAGGATCATTCTACAAAGTGTTCAAGAGAGCAAAGCCCTTAAAAGAAGTCACAAACTGAAGTGTTGAAAAAGGCAAGACAACCTGTTAAGGAAAACAAAATTAATAGCATAGTGACACCCTATGTTATTTTTCTCTATTGGTCGTCCCAAACTTGTGTTTGTGCCTAAACTGTATGCACCAAACTTAGTGACATTAATTATGGACAGGGACGTTCAACCAAAAGAAAAAAAAATACTCATGGATAGGGAAAGATATCAAATTAGATCATTAAATGCCGTTTTAACAGATCATATCATTATTAGATATCTTATAGGTGTTTAGCAAGAAATCAAAAAGACGAACTATAACTGTTTTTGTTCTCACATTATTGTTACAAAATTTTCCCGACAAGATTGATTATGACAAATTTCCGTAAATAAACATGTGAAATGGATATTATGGAGTCTGAATTGGGATAATTTTATTGGGTCCCGGAGATAAGCAGCTCATGGTCCAATCAATCTAAAGATGTTGTGAGATAGTCTTTTTTTTTTATAAGCTTAGTGGTTAGAAGAATCGGACGAGGATTATTTCGGGTCGCTGGATTGTAGCTTGGGTCAACTTACCCAAATATTTGTCTATTGCTAGTCCATCTCTCCAATACGTGAAAGATGAGGTATCCTTGAAAGGAACATTTTCGGTCGTACATGCAAAGGAGGAAACAACTCCTCCATTCTATGAAGAAAGGTCGTTCTTCCCTTACTCCCACGTACTCATTGGAAAATTGAGGAAAAACAGTTTCTTTCCCATGACCCGACTCATAATGTTGCCTATAAATATCTCAACTTCTAAGGTTGGAAGGACATTCGGTATTCACATATTTAGAACATACAAACTATCTTCCGATCACATTCATAAGCAAGGTCCTCCTTATTGTATTTTTTACAAGTACAATTGACGTCACTCGTGGAGTCTCGATAAAAATAACCTAAGCCACACATACATTTGATTTCCACTCGCCCCAATCACCGTCTTCAACATGGTGACACAAAGAGGCACTACAATAACTAATAGCACCAGCAGTGATGACAATGAAGCCTTAGCAGAGATGTGTGTTGCTATGGAAGAGTTGTAACGTTCTAACCAAATATTGCAAGAGAAAATCCTGGCTCTCCGTGAGCGACATCAAGAAGATGTTTAGGTCCAAGACGAGTTCTTGGACCCCTAACCTCTCTCTGACGAGATTTGACGAGCTCTTGTACCATAAAACTTCTAACCACCAACACTGTTTAAGTTTGATGAGAAAAGTGACCCCCATAACACATTGTCGCCATTAACAGTCAGATGACAATCACATATGCCTCGAACTCCTTGAAGTGCAAGCGCATGTCCATCATATTATAAGATACAACCCTCAAATGGTTCACGAACCTCCCTCCATTTTCTATAACCGACTTTCAAGACCTCACAGAAAAACCAGTCTGTCAGTTTTTCACGAGTAAGAACCGAAAGGTTTCGATGACCATCCTATTCAATATCCTCCAAGAGCGTGTCGATTTGCTAAGGGAATACCTCTCCATTTCAACAAGGTGGCCATCAAAGTGATACATCCAAACTAGGGGATGTTTGTGAGAGTATTCTATGATGGTCTAAGAGTCGAGCATTTCAATGAGTCTCTCTCCCAAAATTTTGTCATCTACATTAAGAGGGAAGTAAGAAATGCATAGAAGAAAGCCAGGAACGTCAAAAAGCATGCTTTCGGCAGATCCAATTCATCATATCAGCAACGCATAAGCTACTACAGCTCGCCGTAAGAAATAGTGTCTGCTACCATTTCAAGAGGGAGGTTGAACATCTTATCTAAGAAGACCACTTGAAAAAGTGTGTCAAAAGAAGCACTCAACAAGAAGGGGAAATTCCAAGACTAGGGGGACATAACCTCAAAAGCCCTGGGTTTCAAAAAGACAAAGAGCCAATGAGAACATAAAAGGATATGCCAGTCCTATATACTATGAATACCATAATGGGAGGGTTCACTGAGGGCGGAGAATCTAGCTTCTCTCGCGGAACATATGTCCACCAAGTCATTGCAGTAGAAGATTCTCCCACTAATATTAAGGCATCCCTAGAGAGAGATCTAGACCTTGAGATCACTTTACTTCGAAAAGATGCCACATGCATCCTCCCTCGTGAAAATGATCATATGGTCATAAAGGTGTAGTGTGGTGACTAAGAGATCAAGCGAGCATTGATAAATCCAATAATTTTAGCTAACGTCTTATAATGGGATGTATTTGGAATACTCAAGTTAGATCTATAAGACATTCAATCATTTAGAAGTTCCTTGGTCGATTTCTCTAGCATTCAGGTCCAAGTGAAACACTACATTACTCTTAAGATGGTGTTTGGACTGAAAGAGAATGCTGACATGATAAAATCCAAGTATCTCATAGTAGATTCCCCGTCTTATTAAACTTAATCAATGGGTAACCTATTTTCAATCTCCTAGGGGCACCCTGTCAACACTCTATTTAAAGGCCCATGGATTTTTTTTTTAGACACATTTTCCACCTATAAATAAAAGATCACTTCTCACTTTCAAAATACACCAGAAAATATATTTCTACATACTTTCTCACTTTCTCATTTCTTTATTTTTCACTAAATTTCCTTAGTGCTTTAAGAGAGAAAAATACCAGTGAGTTTTTGTTTGTTTTGGTGATGTAATATTATTGTAATTTACTCAACAAAGCCTTTGTCTCTTGTGAGAATTTGTTTTTTGGTTTGTGAATTAAGCCAATAAAATCTCTCGTTTGGTTCTTCAGATTGTATGTTAAAATCTTTGTTTGGTTCGTGAGCTTAGCCTGGTGTAAAAGCTCTTGTTTGGTTTACGAGATTATCTATTAAAATTTTTATTTGGTTCTTGAGCTCGGTATGGTGAAATCTAATATTTTCCTGCTTAAAATCTCATGTTTGGTTTGGAGGATAACTAATGTAAAACTTCGGTATGGTTGTAAGAAGGTTTGTGGGCATAGACTGTGAAAAAGCTTACATCTATAGTGGAAATTCTCAAGAAGAATTTCATGTGGAGAGGATAAGGTCAAATGGTTAGGTCGAACCTCTACAAATCTCTGGTGCAATTATATTAACTCTTATCTCATATATTTTGCTATATATTTATTTTTTATGTGTTTTCATCTTTCCTTTACTCTGATTTCTTTTTCTGAACTTATTTTGTTGTCTATTGTTTGTTTGATTTACAAAATTGCTTTAAACAATTGTATTTATGATAGGATTTTTAATTAGACATCATTTTTCTGATATTTTTTCTTGAAGACAAATGTTGGACATGATGACTAAGACAATGTGTACAACCAAGTTATGGCGATTTAACTTATACAAGATGATGAAGCATAAAAGCAATAAAGAACACAATGATTGTTATTTGTTAACCCAGTTCAGTACAAACCATACTTACATAGGGGGCATCCAACCTAAGAAAGGAAATTCATTATCAATAGTCTTAGTACAATTAGTCTTACATGAACACACATTGTTCGCAGCCTCTTCCTAATACCATCCAATGACTTTCTATTTATGTCTCTCCCTAAATATGAGAATTTCTCTTACTTTCTCTCAATTATTAACCCTAGTGATCAACTTCAATAAACAACTTTAAAAAATATTGAATTACAACTCAACTAAATAAACCAAACTCTATGCTTTAAAAAGGGAATAAGAAGAAGCTTATGGCAGACTTTAATCCATGCATGATTGGTTTAATACTCCTAATTCATATCTTATGGAAAAAAATTTCCTTTGAAAGCAATTTAGTAAAAAATAGTTTCCAGTTGATTAGATGACAACGCGAACTCAGTCACGTAATCCCCTTTTCTATCATGATTCTTAATGAAATAATGCCTAACCTAAATGTTTGTAGTCCAAGAGTGAAGTACCATATTTTTCATGATGTTTATAGAGCTAGTGTTGTCTGATTTTGTCGGAACAACTCCAAAACAACTTTTTAATCATTTAGTTGATGTTTCATCCAAATAATTTGTGCACAATAGCTACTTGTGGCAACATATTTTACCTCGACTGTGGATAACTCTACACTAGCTTGTTTCTTGTCATTCTAGGAGACAAACGAGTTATCAAGTAAGTGAAACGTACTTGTTGGTACTTTTTTTATCAAATTTATAACCAGCCAAATCATAATTAGAATACCCAATTAAGGAATAATCTATTCCTTTGGGGTACCATAACCCTATTTTTAGTATGCTAGTGAGATATCTCATAATGTGTTTTACTGTTAAGGCCTTTTAAAGTATTGAATCGTTCTTCATCTAAGAACTCGTGAAACTCCAAAAATGTTTATGTTAAGTTAGAAAAGTGCTCATGGTAAGAGCTTTTTTTCCAATATATTCGTGATAGACTTATGGTCTGTATTATGGAAGAGTGATAAAATATTTAACCACTAAAAATAACATTAATTCTTCTAATGCTTTACCATAATAGGATGTGTCATATGAGTTATTATGTATGTGGTTGATTGTAAAATGGATCATTGTGGCTTATATTTTTTATTGATCCGAACTCGATCAGAAGGATCTTCAGTGGCCTGCAACACTTGAGTTGTGGTCAGTCTAGAAGAGAAGGGCGTGTACCTGTGAGACACTTTGATGCCAAAGTGAGATTCACAATGAGGAGAGCAAGTACAAAGTAGAGAGGGGATTGAATACCTGGCCCTCTCATGAAAGAGGGTATTTACAGTGCCTCCAGCACTGGGCCAAGATCTTCTGTTTTGGGTTGGATTTTCAAACCCAAAATGAGAGACTGTCAGGATCCTACGTAGGTAGGGCAGGATCAGCGCATGATCTCCATCCTAGGTTAACTGCACGTGAACCTCTGAAGGTGGAGGACTGGTTATTTCGGTTGACAGTTGGTCACGTGCCCTTGGATAGGCACGTGGGTGAGAAGCTCCCCAACGACTACAAATATTTTTAAACAAAAATCACATGTTTTAAACAAAAAATAATGTCTTAGATCAAAATCTAGGACGTTACATTTGGGGTTTTAATTATTTTTTAGTTCCACCATCGTGGGTTGTAGATGTTGCAATATGGATTATTGCTCTTGTGAGATATTGGATCGAACTCTAGTATTGTCGAAGGGTAGCTTCTTGGTTCGACAGAGTTAAGCATGAAGTCGAAGGATTGTTCACATGCTGGTGTCGAAGTGTGCATGCTGTAGTCGAAGATGGGTCTAGCATGCAGATGTCGAAGATGCTAGGGTTGTTAGCATGTTAAATTAGGTTTTAGTGTTTAAACCCTAATTTGTTAAGTTAGCTTGTTTATTAAGTTGGCTTGTGTAATGGGCCTTGCTGAAAAAGCCCATTAGTTAGTATGTTAGGTTTTATTATAAATAGCATACTAGTCTCTCATCATTGCTAAGCTGCAAATCCTAATTTAGGGTGAGAGAGGTTATTTGTTATTCTTGTAAACTTGTAATCTTGTTTTAAGAGAAAGTGAAAGAATAGCAGTTATAACCAATTCTTGTGTTCTTATTCTCTTCCCTAATTCCCTATTATACTTTGTTATTGGTATCGTTTTTCACAAAAAATTGGTGCGGTGAGCGTGGAGAAGATGCCTTCAACAAAGTATGAGATTGAAAAGTTCACCGGAGTGAATGATTTCGGTCTGTGGCGCTTGAAGATGAAAGCCCTACTGGTTCAGCAGGGTTGTTTGGAAGCGTTGAAGGGAGAGGAAGCCATGAATGCAGAATTGACGGCAGCGGAGAAGACAAATATGATCGAGAAAGCACACAGCGCAATTTTGTTGAGCCTTGGTGATAAGGTTCTCCGGCAGGTATCAAAGGAGACGACGGCATCAGGGTTATGGGTGAAACTTGAAAGTTTGTATATGACCAAATCGCTGGTAAATCGACTCTACCTGAAGCAAGCTTTGTATTCATTCAAGATGATTGAAGACAAAGTATTGGCTGAGCAGTTGGATATGTTCAACAAGCTGATTCTTGATCTTGAAAATATTGATGTGAAGATCGATGATGAAGATCAAGCGCTGTTACTATTGTGCGCTTTGCCTCGATCACATGCTCACTTCAAAGAAACTCTCTTGTATGGAAGGGAGTCCCTGACGTTTGAAGAAGTTCAATCAGCCTTGTACTCTAAGGACTTGAATGAACGAAAGGAGCATAAACCTTCGACTGTTGGCGAAGGTTTGGCCGTTAAAGGAAAACTCTTACGAAAGGATGGTAAGTTCGACAAGAAGAAAGGCAAAAGCCAGTCGAAGACTTACAGTGGCGAAGCATCTGGCATTCGATGCTACCATTGTAAGAAGGAGGGTCACACAAGAAAGGTGTGCCCTGAACGCTTGAAATATCATGGAGGTAAGGATAATGGCAACGCTGCCATTGTTCAAGATGATTTCGAATCATCTGATGTTCTTGTGGTTTCAAGCAGTGACTCTAAGAAGGAGTGGATTATGGATTCAGGTTGCACTTGGCACATGACTCCAAACAAAGACTTGTTCGAGGAATTATGTGATCAAGATGGTGGATCAGTATTACTGGGAAACAACAAGGCTTGCAAGATTGCAGGTGTTGGATCTGTGAGATTCAAGCTCCATGATGAGTCAATAAAGTTGTTGACTGAAGTCAGGTATGTTCCTGATTTGAAGAGAAATTTGCTTTCTCTTGGTGAATTCGACAAGAAAGGATATGTTTTCCAAGGAGAGAAAAGTATCCTAAGAGTCATGAAGGGTTCGAAGGAAGTCTTGAGAGGCGTGAAGAAACAAGGCTTGTATACCCTTGAGGCTGAAGTTGTAAGTGGTTCGACAAATGTTGCATCCACGAAACCTTTGTCGAAAACAGAAATCTGGCACATGAGATTGGGCCATGTCAGTGAAAGGGGTCTGGTCGAATTAGGGAAACAAAATCTGCTTGGTGGAGACAAAATCGAAAAGCTGAAGTTTTGTGAACCCTGTGTACTTGGAAAATCTTGCAGAGTGAAGTTCAACAAAGGCAAACAAAGAACACATGGATCCCTTGATTACATCCATGCTGATCTTTGGGGGCCTGCAAGGTGTCCATCACATTCTGGGGCAAGGTTAGTCAGCTGTAAATGGATTTTCAAAGTTAAGGAAGGAATTGAAGGAGTGACGTCGAAAAGATACAAGGCAAGGTTAGTTGCAAGGGGTTTCACTCAGAAAGAAGGTGTCGACTTCAATGATGTGTTTTCTCCTGTTGTGAAGCATAGGTCCATTCGAATGTTGCTTGCCATGGTGGCACAGTTCGATCTTGAACTGGAACAGATGGATGTGAAGACTGCGTTCTTGTATGGTGATCTAGATGAAACGATCCTGATGAGGCAACCGGAAGGGTATGTCGAAAAGGGGAAGGAAAATTATGTGTGCAAGTTAAAGAGATCTTTGTATGGGCTGAAACAATCTCCTCGACAGTGGAATAAGAGATTCGACAAGTTCATGGCACGCATAAGTTTCATTAGAAGTCAGTTCGACCACTGCGTTTACTTCAGATTTCGACCTGGTAATTCATTTGTTATTTTGTTGCTTTATGTGGATGATATTCTCATAGCAAGCAACAATGTTGAAGATGTGATGAGGGTGAAGGCTGAACTCAATAAGGAGTTCGATATGAAGGATCTGGGAGCTGCTTCCAGGATTCTTGGAATTGACATTCGAAGAGATAGAAAGAAGTCGAAGTTATGTCTATCTCAAGAGGCATATCTACGGAAGATTCTTGAAAAGTTTGGTATGTCGAATTCGAAGCCAGTTGTGACTCCAACAAACCCTCAATTCAAGCTGAGTATTGATCAGTGTCCCAGTACTGATGTCGAAAGAGCCTATATGAATAGCATCCCATATGCTAATATAGTCGGTTCTTTGATGTATGCTATGGTCTGTACTAGACCCGACATAGCATACGCAGTAAGTCTTGTAAGCAGGTACATGGCGAATCCTGGAAAGTCTCACTGGCAAGCATTGAAGTGGATTTTAAGGTACATAAATGGGTCTCTGAATAGAGTCCTAATTTATGGTGGAGCCTTGGGTGAAGATAGTAAAGCAGTAATAGAAGGATATGTCGACTCTGATTATGCAGGTTGTATGGATTCCAGAAAATCTATTTCTGGATATGTTTTCACTATGTTTGGCCCTGCAATTAGTTGGAAAGCAACACTTCAGAAGGTTGTTGCTCTATCAACCACTGAAGCGGAGTATATTGCCCTAACTGAAGCTGTGAAAGAAGCATTGTGGCTTGAAGGTTTTGCGAAGGAGCTGAAACTTCAAGGTCGAGGTATCACTGTTAAATGTGATAGTCAAAGTGCAATACACCTGTCGAAGAATTCAGCCTATCATGAGCGAACTAAGCACATTGATGTGAGGCTGCATTTCGTCAGAGGAGTAATCGAGCGTGGAGAAGTCCAAGTGCTGAAGGTTTCGACTGAAGACAATGCTGCTGATATGATCACCAAGACATTGCCGAGTTGCAAGTTTTTCCACTGTATGCAGTTGATAAAGCTGCATGAAGAAAGCTAGTTTGTTCCTTGACGTTGTAGAGTTAGGTCCAAGGTGGAGATTTGTGAGATATTGGATCGAACTCTAGTATTGTCGAAGGGTAGCTTCTTGGTTCGACAGAGTTAAGCATGAAGTCGAAGGATTGTTCACATGCTGGTGTCGAAGTGTGCATGCTGTAGTCGAAGATGGGTCTAGCATGCAGATGTCGAAGATGCTAGGGTTGTTAGCATGTTAAATTAGGTTTTAGTGTTTAAACCCTAATTTGTTAAGTTAGCTTGTTTATTAAGTTGGCTTGTGTAATGGGCCTTGCTGAAAAAGCCCATTAGTTAGTATGTTAGGTTTTATTATAAATAGCATACTAGTCTCTCATCATTGCTAAGCTGCAAATCCTAATTTAGGGTGAGAGAGGTTATTTGTTATTCTTGTAAACTTGTAATCTTGTTTTAAGAGAAAGTGAAAGAATAGCAGTTATAACCAATTCTTGTGTTCTTATTCTCTTCCCTAATTCCCTATTATACTTTGTTATTGGTATCGTTTTTCACAACAGCTCTTGTTTTAATTACCCGCATAGTTTATAGAAACAAAATTAGTAGAGAAAACCTCGAGCAAATGTGCGCTGTCACAATAAACACAAGTCGTTTATTCTTTATTTGTTTCAACATTTACTTGCTCAGAAGCTCGCATGTCATGTGGCGTCATCATGGTCTTCATCTTGTTATGAATTTAAGTCACCAGAGAACTAAGAATAGTTATTTCGCTTAGTTTATGAACTCTAGTTGGCATTTTTCTAGCAATAGCATGTGTAGATCTTGTTGATAGCCATTGATAGATGTTTGTTGTTATACTTTAAATCAGTTTGAAACCCTCTATGTTTAACTTGGATAGTGATGCTTCACCCAAGGAAGCATCCAACATGTTTCTTAAAGATGGAAGTAGACCATTGTAAAATATCTTGAATTATATGCAAATTGAAATACCTTGATGGGGACATTGCCCCAGTAGCCCCTTAAATATTTTCTAAGCATTAAATAGTTACTTATATTTCTCTTGTCTAAACGAAGTAATCTTGTATTCCTCATTTTGTCATTCTTGACATGAGATAAGTACTTAGCTAAGAACTTTTCAGCTAAATCATTTCATGTGACTATGAAATTAGGCTCTAAATAATTGAGCCAACTTTTTGCACAATTCCATAGAGAATAAAGGAATAGTTGGAGCCAAAGGAATCATCAATTATACCATGAATTTTGGAATCGCTTGCAACTTCAAGAAATTGCTTAAGTTGGGGATCATTTGTCGCAACATTTGAGAATTGTACATTAAATTGTAACATTTGAAACATTGTAGATTTGAACTCAAAATGTGTAACAATAATCTCTAGTCTAATGATAACGTTATTCATGGCAAATTGGCAATAGGACTACAAATTTAATAATCTGATATTTCTTGCTCAGATATTGGAAATGTCAATGATTATAGTTCTCTTCAACTTGCCTTGTCTAAGGAACATGTGATTTTCATTCCAATTTCATAATTACGACTTTCTGAAATACTTTATAGAATTTATGATTTTTTGGTTTATACAATCTTCAAGTTTTCTTAAATACTTATGAGTATTTTCTTCCTTCTATTTGTTATGCTGATTTTTTTCATAAATATTTATTTTTTATAAAAAAAATCATAAAAGATGTTTATAAATATACTTCTACAAACATTTTTTTTTTAAAGTAGAATAATCAAACATAAATAAATGTCTTCACACAATTCAACAACAAAATCTTGTGCCATCCTGACACACTGTCCATCTTTAGAGTGGTGCCATTCCTCCACACAATAATTGTAGCACTGAATTGATCCACCTCAACATGCTCTCATTATAACACAATTTCCCAATCTAACACATCACCTTCTCTACCACAACCATTGATGAAGCAATGCACATAATTATAAAGATTAAAATAAGAGAATTGTTGCAACTTGCCATTAAAGTTATATGGTTTTCAATGCATATAGAAACATTAAACACCGTAAAAATAACATGAATCATACTAGTACAATCTTAATAAAAGTGTAAGTACTTGGTGACTCATTTGACTCCATTAATTTCTTGACAAGAAAAAAAACACATAGTAAATGTTTTGTCGTTGACTTTAAACTTTGTATTAAATGATTTTAAACTCTTTTAACTATTAGCCGCTATATTAGTTATTTTAGTTAGACATAAATTTTCTATCACCTCTCCATATTGAATTGAACCACCTCATCTATAGGTTGAACCAAAGTAGTTGAGTCCATTAACTACATGTCACTATCTAACACACTTTACCATTCCCTGAACCCAACTCCATTTTTTCGGTACTAACTTCTTAAAAGTACAGTTAACTTGCCTGTACATACAACATTCTGACGTAGGGCATTCACTTTTAATTTTTTACTATACTATTTAAGAATTGTGAGTAAGGTTGGAGTTACTTCTGTTTAAGGTTTGGAATTAAAACCTCATTCTTAAAACAATTTGATGTAAGTGTGATTTTGAAGAACTTGGGTTTAAATCATAACTAAAAAATTCTTGATTAAACTTCTTACATGTAACTTCTTCGACTAGTTAAAAGAAGAGTCTTGGATGAAACTCACATACACATACTAGGTGCGATGATGGAAAATATTGCAGATTTAAATTCACGTCTCTAACATTAAAAAATATTTTTAGAGTCTTTCACCATTTACTTTACAAATCATCTTTTAAACATATGAACGATCTATTGTTTCGAATTAATCATGATATTTTTATGTTGTTAAAAATATAAGATAGATTCTTCTTTCTTTACCATTATATTTTTAAGATCCAAGAATCAGAACTCAAACCTAATATTAGAATTCGATCCTCTACATTTATTTAGACGATTAAACTTTGAAGAAGTCAATTTCGTCTCTGATGCTCTGTTTTGTAAAAATATCGGATAGCTGATAAGTTACTAGTAATTTATAGTTGATGACGGATAGCTGCTAGATTATAATTAATGACTAGTAACTTATGACTAAAAGTTGATAATTCAAATGAAGTGTTTGGTAAAGTAGCAATAGAGAACGACATTACAATCGGCAGAAAAAGAGAATGGAGGTAGGTGTAGTGAAAACGGCGGAGAAAAAAAATTTAAAAAAAATTGCAGTAAAACATTCATAATTTTTTTATACAAAATTTTACTATTTCTATTTATGAATTTAAAACTGAAAAAGTTAAAAGGTAAAAATTAAAAGCTAACTTTTTTATCATATAAAAAAAACTTTAAATCTAACTGTTTCTACAACTGCAGCACAAGCAGTTGTAGATGATGAAGTCTCTCAAATAGCTGCCTCACTTGTAAGTCCAACCAATCATGCTGGCAAACTTGAAAGTGCTTTTATTAAACCTACCTAAAATTTCACACTATCCTCCATTCATATAACCATCCATATCTATCCATGTCTCCTCCATTCTTATAACAATCAACTCCAACAATTCCTTCTTTAATTCTCCCCTTCCATTCCAAACCAAAATGGCTTCTTCTCTCTTTTCATCCACTGCTTCTCTTTCCTCTCACTACCATCTCATCTTCACTGTCTTAGCCTTTCTCTTATCAGCCCTCATTTTCTTCCTCACTCAAAAAACCAAATCCAAAAGCCTCAACCTTCCACCAGGTCCACCCGGATGGCCTATCGTCGGCAACCTTTTCCAGGTTGCGCGTTCCGGGAAACCATTCTTCGAGTATGTGAAAGAAATGAAAGCAAAATATGGTGCAATATTCACACTCAAGATGGGAACAAGGACTATGATTATCCTCACGGATGCGAAACTTGTGCATGAAGCTTTGATTCAAAAGGGTGCTTTGTATGCAACTAGACCACCTGAGAATCCTACAAGGAACATCTTCAGTGCCAACAAGTTCACTGTAAATGCAGCGGTTTATGGTCCTGTTTGGAAATCACTGAGGAGAAACCTTGTTCAGAACATGCTGAGCTCAACTAGACTCAAAGAGTTTAGAACTGTTAGAGAGAAATCAATGGATAAACTCATCAATAGGCTTAGTGTTGAAGCTGAGAAGAATGATGGTGTTGTTTGGGTTCTCAAAGATGCAAGGTTTGCAGTTTTTTGCATACTGGTTGCTATGTGTTTTGGTTTAGAAATGGATGAAGAGAAACTTGAGAAAATAGATCAAGTTATGAAGAATGTTCTCATCACTTTAGATCCAAGAATTGACGACTTTTTACCAATCCTAAGCATGTTTTTCTCTAAGCAGAGAAAAAGAGTTTTAGAAGTTCGAAAAGAACAAGTTGAATTCATAGTTCCTTTCATCGAGCAAAGAAGAAGAGCAATTCAAAACCCTGGTTCAGATGAAACAGCTACAACATTTTCATATTTAGACACACTTTTTGATGTCAAAGTTCATGAAGGTAAGAAATCATCACCTTCTAATGAAGAGCTGGTTTCACTTATCTCCGAGTTTCTCAATGGAGGAACAGATACAACAGCAACTGCTGTTGAGTGGGGAATAGCACAACTCATCGACAATCCTGAGATTCAAGAAAAACTCTATCAAGAAATTAATATGACAGTTGGAGACAAAAAAGTAGATGAAAAAGATGTTGAGAAAATGCCTTATTTACAAGCTGTGGTGAAAGAGTTGCTAAGGAAGCATCCTCCAACACATTTTGTACTAACACATGGTGTTACCGAGCCTACAACTTTAGGAGGGTATGATATACCAATTGATGCAAACATTGAGATTTACACAGCTGGCATAGGTGAGGATCCTAAATTGTGGCCCAACCCTGAGAAATTTGATCCTGAAAGGTTCATTTCTAAGGGTGAGGAAGCTGATATAACAGGTGTTACTGGTGTGAAAATGATGCCATTTGGTGTTGGGAGAAGGATATGTCCTGGTTTGGCTATTGGTACTGTGCATATTCATTTGATGATGGCTAGGATGGTTCAAGAGTTTGAATGGAGTGCTTATCCACCAGGGAAGAAGATAGATTTCACTGGAAAGATGGAGTTTGCTGTTGTGATGAAGGATCCGCTAAGAGCAAAAATCAAGCCAAGAGGTTAAACTTAGTAGTGGTATAATTTTTGTTGGTTAATTCTGGTCTGTTTGTTTCTACAACAAAGATTTTATATCCTTTTTTTTTTACATATACATCATGTAATGACTTCTGTGTTTTATCTTAACTACTAGTACTCTTGTTTGTTGGATAAATTTGATTTGGAGCTGTCATAGTTGTATCTTATTATATCAATAAACGAATTAATCAAGGAATTCTTTTCTTGATTTAGTTTTCCCCTGTTTAGAAAGTGTGTCTAATGTAGGGGTGTTCATGGTTCATGAACTGCACTGAACCGAACCATATAATTGGTTCAGTTCAGTTTTTAATAACCATATCTATAACAATTCAGTTAATTGTTAAAACAGATTCAATTCAATTATAAATTGGTTTAAACCGATTACTTTATATAAACTGGTTTAAAACCAGTTTGAAGTTATAAACTAATTTTATATTAAAAATTGTTTCAAAATCTATTTATTTTGAAATTTTATTTAATATATATATATATATATATATATATATATATATATATATATATATATATATATATATATATATATATATATATGCGCGAAAATGTTTGTTTGGGTAGGTGGTTTTAGGATCAACAGCTTTGGAAAATCCATTAATTCCAATTTGTGAAACCTCTTATTTATTTATTAATTATTTCCAGACACAACATTTACGTATATGTACGGAATCCAGTGATTTTCAATTGTTCTCAAACACCATATTTACATTTGATAATCCTTATTTATTATGAGACACTAAATTTTCTTGCAGGTGCATTATTAAACCAGATAAAAAAATTAATTAAAAATTTGCAATAATTTATTCATTAACAAATATTTATTTGATAATCTTCATTAAACATTATTAATTCAATAATCTTTATTAATAAATTATTAAGCCTCTTAAAATTGATTAATCATGATAAAAAAATATTTAAAGAAAAACTAACACCCTATAATAAACGTATAATAAATATGTAAACAATTTTAAAAAAATTAAACCAATTTATAAATTTGAATTTCGGTTATTGAATTATTTATAATATACAGTTTAATTCACTAACCACTTAAAACAAACAACCATGACATATAAAAATAATTTGTGCAAAATTAATAATATCAACAACTTAAATATTAGATTGTGGTGGGACATAAATAGTGAAAGCGGTCTTCTTCTGAGAAGAATTACGAACTTAATCAGTTAGGTACAAATAAATTTAATTGCGGGTATGATACACAACAACCTGTCCATAACAATTTGAAAATTAAATTTAAGTTTTCAAAAAATGGAATGACCATGAAAGATAGAGGATTATTTTCAGGAAAAAAAATGATTTTCAAATTTTTTTCAGCAAAATTTTTTTTGTGAAACTCTTTTTTTATATTTTTTTTTCTAAACTTTTAAGGAAAATATTTATTTTCTGAAAAAATAATATATTTGAAATTTTTATTTTGTTTTCAGAGAAAAATATCATTTTTTTTTAATCTTTTTAACCTTTTCAAAAAAAATTATTAGTTTTCAATTTATTTTTTATTCGAGAAACTAATTAATATAATTAAACCAGTTTATAAAAAGAAACTGGTTCTGAACCGGTTTTAAACTGAATTTGAATTGTTTAATTTAAATGGTTCAGTTCATTAACCATTTAAGTGGTTCAAGTTTTTTACAGTGCAGTGCAATTCAGTTCAAGTATACAATTCAGTTAACTATATTTTTGAACACCCCTAGTCTAATGTGCCTCTTGTGCAAGTGTGGTCTCTTTGGGGGTGAAATGTGAATACTGATGTGCAGGTTTCAGCCAGGAACAAGGATAAAGGAAACAATTAGGATATGCAGATAGCAGCAGTTGAACTGATTCATAAGAAAGGGTCAAAATAAGTCTTAGTGACAGGATACATATTTTGCAGAAATGTGATGAGTATGTGTATATGTACATATAGAGTAATTCCAGTCCTTTCATTCCTCCTTCATTTTGAGCTAATACAATTGAAAATTGGAAACTGCGTCTCTTTATTTTTTTGACAGAAGGATATTCTGTTCAACAATTGCTAGGCTGAGATAAGAATGTTTACTTCATTCTGCACATATCTTGTCTGATCACAAACTTACTAAGTTCGGTTCATTTAATGATGGACAGACAAACACGCCTCAGTATGTGACCATGACAGACTAGTAACACATGTATTGTAACACTGAAACATGCTTGTAAAGTCATTACTTCAGCACTCAGCAACTAAATTGAATATACTTGTATACTATTTTATGTGTTTGGAAAACCAAGATGGACTAATAGTTACCACTGCTCAACCAAACACAAAATTTACAAGGGGAAAGGAAACAAAATCCTACATCAGTACCGTGGCAAAGAAATATAGTTGAACACATAAGCCTGTCTATGTTAACTTTGCTATGTATAGCCAGTCCCAAGTCCGGATAAAAAGAGAGAGTTGTGTTAGGCTGTCGACAGCCAACGTGAAACTTGTGTTGAATCTCTATGACATAAGAGACATAAATCATTTGAGAAGGCACAACTTCTAAAATATGGATATTAATTTAATTAGATGGAGTAAATGGTAGTCAGGTTTTTTAATTGCAGATTATTGTTAGCCTCATGAAAAATGCTAGCGGCACTCACTTTTAACACCCTATTTAATATTCAGTCTCTTATTGAGTGAAATTCATATAAGTCCCGCAACTTTAAGAGAGACTCGTTCCCAAGATATTGCAGCCTAGATGAATTTCACCCAAAGAATACTGAAAAGTGAATGTTGTTAACACTTCACTTAGCCTCATTGAACATTCTTTCCAGCATTATCAATATTCTTATTACAAACAAATAAAATTACGTTCCGAGTGAAAATGGAAAAATGATAGATATTGGAGAAAAGAGAGGAAATTTGAGTCATTCCTTTCTATTATGCTTAAACAGCAAGCACCCCACATCATATCAATCACAAAGAGTGACTACAAAACATTAACAACATTCAGTTTATATCAGTTGAAATTATTCACTTTACCCCCATGTATTAAAAAGCTTACTTTACAAGAGTTGGGTCCCTTTTTAATCCTTCTAGTACTCTTCCTTTTCCTGATAAGAGAACAAACGAGTGGATTCTAGGGTGTACAAGATATAATCTTTTCACAGCAAACTAAGGACCATAATCATTGAATTTTCCTTCAAAAACATCATAAAAAAACATATGAAAAAAGAATGGAAGTACTCGCCAAGAAATAAGAATCTTGATAGGAAAACAAATGTATTCCAAAATAAATGAGAAATTGTTGGACAAGAAGACAAAACATTAATGGTGACATGTGAATTCTATTAATACAATGGTCTGCATGGTGAAAGACAGCTGTAGCTCCAGCCGATATCAACTAATTCTAGTCTTTAACAATTACATGTAGGAAAGTGTGTGTCTGTGTGCGTGCGTGTGTGATTGATTGATTCAACGTTCAAGTTCTAGCTATTGTTGAAGATTAAGAAAAGAACAGAGGAGACAGCAGAGGGAGGCCCCGTAGAGGGGCAAAATTTCATTGCTATATATACAGTAAAATAAAAGAAAATAACCATCTTTCAACATGCTAATCCATTCCACTCCAATTTTGGAACATGAACTTTACTCAATTAGTAATTTGAAAGGAACCAACCAAATCTATAAATTTGATGGGCTCTCTACATGTTTCTTCTCTTCATCTTTAATGAAATCACCCTGACGTAAGGAGGTGATACTCTCCGTATCAACTGCTCCATCGCCCTCAGATGGAAAGTGATCCTCTTGAATATGATTCACTCCGTGGTTATCTGTGGTTCTTGTCAATAATCCATTGTTAGCCATTCTACAATGATAATGATGAGTGTCAAAGGACTCCGTTCCATGATGAGAGCTATTTACAGGTTGCATTGACTGCGTTCTCTCGGAAAATTCGCGCAGTGATATTCGACAAACAGGACAAGTTGCGTTCTGCTGCAGCCATAAGTCTATGCAGGCCATATGGAAGGAGTGTCCACAAGGGGGAAGGATACGCAGTGTATCTTCACCTTGGTACTCTGAGAGACAGACTGTGCATCTGCAAGTAAAACAGTACAACAAAATTGAATGTTACGTACCATGAATTAATCATCTGAAAGAGAAGTATATGTCACAAACTATTTGAGAATACTCCAACAGCTAATGCACAACCCACAGTTAAGTTCCTGAAATCTTAAACTAAATAAAATAGTATTTCATAGTTGATAGGTATTGATATGTAATCACTATTATTAGTTAGCCAGTTAGTTAGGGGGTTAGATGTGAATTATATAAATAGAGAAGGGGATTGAAGGAAACCCGGCTTGTAATTTCAGAGAAACAGTGCCTTTAGGTATTGTGGGAGGTGCAGACCCTCAAAAGTCTGCAAAGTTTGTCGTAAAAGAAATTTAAAAATTACACGAAACAATGGGACTTGATATATTCCCAAGCTATTTAAATTACCAGTATGATGGTCAAGGTTAGATTAATTCTTCTTTAGATAATTAAGGAGAATGACAGAAAAATAAAAGGTGCTTATAAGTTATAACAAGCATAAATTGCTCCGACCTCCCATGAGGGTTGCATAAGTTGTTATATCACCCTCTTGCTTGTGTTGTGTCATAGTGTATGACAGGTTACTCGAAGGCAGTATGCACGTTTAGAAAGAAAATGAAATAGATATAGACTATGAAGGGATGGAAAATTCATTAAAAAAAAGTTAGGGCAATTAGCTCTGGTAAAATGGCCAAAACAAACAATACACACAGATTCACAGGAGCACAAGGAGAGCAAAGGAACTACACTCTGATGTAAGTTTCATCACAAAAAAATCAACAAAACACACAATTATGGGACAACCAAACCACGACACCGAGAAAAACTAGTTCTAAGCAAAAGGAGCATATACCAAGGGTGCATTCGGAATAGCTTATCTAGACTTATCTTATAACATAAGCACTTGCGTAAAGTATTTGAGTGAGCCTTAAAAACACCTTAAGGCATGTCCTTAAGCTATATCCAACTAATTTCAATAAGTTCTCTACAATATCTAGTAAAAAAATCTAAAAGATAACATATTAAAACAGCTTGAGCTTACTACATATGATAATAGTTTATCCTTACTTTATCACGGACTACAAACTCATGTACTTAAAAATTTCATTTTTAGCTAATCAAATTGGAAAGAAACCAAATTATAATAGTTTGCTAAGAAAGTGTTACTAGCGACTAACAAATATCGTTTTGCTCGTTCTCATTAATTTCTCAGCTCACTAATCATGTAAGAAATTAAGATAATAAAATAACATCATAAAACAGGTAGGATTCAAACATACTGAGAATTTTCACCCGCTGCAAAAAACTTGTCACTGTACTTCTTAACTGGAAATTTAGCTACATCTACGCGTTCAAGACCTTGACAACCCCTCTCCATCTGCACACAGAAAGAAAGAAAAAAAGCCCAAATCATCAAAATTCCAAATCAATAAAAAGTTAAAAAATTTCATCTATTTAACAACAAAATCAACATTTTTTTTACCTACCAAGCTGAGATTGGATCTAGAAGCAATGAGAAAGGATCTCCTAGAAGCATTCAAGTGAATCCTAGCACAAATGAGCCTAGTGCAAACAAAAACAATGAACATTGTGCTAACAGCAAAACCAACCATCGTCATTACCAAGTTAATCACAGTCGAAATCATGGTGAAAAGTTTCCTAATTGATAAACACACCCCCCAAAGGAAGAATGGGTTTAGTTTAGGAGAGTGGGAATTGAGAGTGGTGTGTTGTGAGAGTGAAAGAGAGGATTGAAATTGAAACCCTAAAAAAGGAAAAAGGCATGGTTGGTGGTTAATGGTTAGGGTGTGCTAGATTTGAGGGTGTGAGGATAAAGGTTTTTTAGATCTACAAAATCGAGGTGTTAGTGTATACACTCACTCTGATGTGATATCACTTGTTTTTTTCATGCTATGTGTTATGAGTTGTTGAAATGGAAAAGTGGGAGATTTTTATGACTTTAATTTAAGATCAACTCTTTTTTTTTGTAAGCTTGGCTTAGTTTTTGGTATAGTGAAAAGCAATGGTAAATGTGAAAATTTGATTTTGAAATGATTTTGGATTTGGTTGTTTTAAAATAAAATTGATTCTATCTTTAAAATTAATTCTATTTCAAATATGAAAAATATCATTAATCCTTTTTTATCTTTATATCATTAATTAACCTTGTCTATGTTAGCATTGTTATGGATAGGCGATATCAAGACCGAATAAAAGGAAATGATTATGTTAGGTTGTTATTCGTAAGCATGATGTTGTATGACTCGATTACAATGTTAGAAGAGTAAGGGTTGCGGCACTGAATCTAGTGATAAATAAGGTAAGAGTTTTCACATTTTTGTAAACGAGTGAGTAAAGAAGTTAGTTTATGAGAGTATGATTCATTTTAGAATATAGAATATAAGCACGCTTATTATGAAATTTACGGAAATAGGGGAGATTGCGGTTAGGAAGAAGTTCAATTTTATGTTCCTACTTGAGACTAAGTGAACGTGTGAAGAGGTGAAAGAATTAGATATTCGAAATTTAACCTTTAGTACACTAACAAAGTTAGAACAAGAAATAGGACTCATATTATTATATATACAATGAGTGGAAGAAGATGTTGTTGAGGTGAAAATTGTTGGTGATTTTAGTATCATCAATGTATTTTGGTAGTAATGTGATTTACTACAGGCCAATGCAATTATGCGTTAAGTTTGAAATTAGTTAGGGTAGTGCGGAGTGCACGCTCGTCGAGCCAAACGTGTAACTGAATACGAATAATAGAAACGGGGTTCCAAGGGGCGTAGCCCCTGGCGGCGTGCGGGGCAGCGCCCCGTCGGGGTCCAAGGGGCAGAGCCCCTGGCGGGGTGCGGGACAGCGCCCTGCCGGGGTCCAAGGGGCGCGCCCCGTTCGAAAAATTCGTTTGAATAGTTATACCCTTTCCCAACAGACATGACCGTTTTTTCCGAAAAGGTGTGTCTGTTCGTTTTCTGTTATTGGTCTCCTATATAAGGAGTCATTTGGCCTCGATTTTGGTACACGAAATATACTTCCTCTCTACATTCTGATCTGTTCTCTATTGTCAGAAAACAAATTGCTCTTCGAGAATTATTCCCGCAAAGATTTCGTGAACCCAGACAAGAATAGGGTCGAAATACTTTGTTCGGAAAGTGAACGAACACGATTCTTCGAAGATATTCAGGATTATCATACCGATTTTCTAACAAAAATTATATACAATGAGTGGAGAATAGGGTGAAATTGGATAGTAGAGGTTGAATTGACTTTAATTTCTTGTAAAATTAGTTTTTCTTAAAATCATAGTTTTACAAAATAATGGACAGCGAAAACTAATAAAATATGTAATGACAATTTTTACATTACATGTTTAATACAACTAAAGAACTATATAAATGTTGAAGTTAAGACACAATTAAACAAATTATTAAAAAAACAATTAAACAGCTTCAATCTAAATCTTTTCTTCTTATGATGTATACGGCTCACGAAATTGATTTTCACAAAGCTTTCACTCAGTTTTGAATGTTCACTTACTCATATCTAAAATATATTCTAAACATTTGTATCTCATTGTCTTCATTCGACACTAGTCCTTTGTTTGAGCTTTTGATCTATTTAAAGGAACATAACTCTTAATTTTGTCAATAACAACTTTCACTCAATTCAACGGAGAAGAAACCTTTTTTATTTTGCTGGATAGTCAATCTCAGCCACACAGGGACGGAGCTAGGTTTGTAGTTGTGTGGGCTGGAGCCCCCAACAACATTAGAAAATTGATGGAATATATTTTAAAATTAAACAAATATTTTGAAATATTATTTAGTTAATTAAATAATTTGCCCACATTTAAAAAATAGTAAATAATAATTTTAGTTATTCCAATCCAATACATTTCTTGCTTAATAATTAAACCTTTAAGTTACTCAAAAAAAAAAAAGTGTTAGTGATATGTTTGTAGTTTTAATATAATTAAGGATTAAATTGACGTCTCACATATTCGAAAACTAAGCGGATTAGTTTTTTTTTATAAACAAAGACTCGTTGCAAATCTCTTTATTCTCATGATATTCTAATTATATAGAGTAATATTATTTTGGAAAATATGAGGTATATTGATAGTGTAATTCATGATGATTGTGTATTTTACCAAATCATAAGTTAGTGGTATGATATCATTGAATAATAAATTCTTATTAAATGATGATACAAAATTATTTTACACCCTCCCTACACTACCTTTAATTTTAATTATTTTGTATGTTATTCAATATTATAAATCTATAAATATAATGCCCCTACTATTCAATATTTCTTGCTACATCTCTACAGCCACACCACATAACTCATTCTTGATTTGTAATTCAAAAACATTAACAACGAATAAACCTTATCTACAATATATCTCACACTCCCTCAATTAAAACTTCTCCCCCCTTTTACAAGATCAAAAAGATATATAGTAATAGAGTGTGAGCTAAAATAACTAGCAAACATATAAAATAATTTAGAGAAAATAAAGATAAAGAATAGAGATGAAATAAATAAAAAATTATCAAACAACGGTAAAACTTTCAATATCGTATGAGATATAATGTTTGACAGTTAAGATTCACCTCGAAAATAAAATAAATGAAATATATATGAGAATATTGTGTTACATAGACATGTAGATTATGTTGTAAAGAGAACAAATTAATTAGAAATGAGTCGAACAATTAGAGATTAAAAAATAGAAAATTAATAGATTAAAAACACAAGTTTGAGAGAATTTTAACCTATCATCCCAAATTTTAAACATGACATCCTTCAATATTTTCAAAATGCCAAAAATGTCCCTAATAAAAAAATAACAAAATGGCTGAACGAAATTTTTAGTAATTTATTCAAAAAAAATGGTTGTTCATTCGAAATTTTCAAAATCATGCATTTCAAAAAAATTGATAAAAAATACAAGAGTTTTTATCAGAAATTTTTCCGGTAAAAACGCACACATTTGCAAACAAAAAATGTTTTTTATTTATTTAATATGAACTTCATTAAAAATTAAAATAAATATTTTTTATTTAGTAGTCTAGTGGCTGAAATTTCACTTTTTGACCAATTCTTGCACTCGGATGAACAATATTAAAAATTCATTCATCAATGCAGCTCCTCAATTTGACCACTAATTGTTATACAAGTCTATGTCTTTATCCAATTTTATTAAATAAATCTATGAACAATATCAAAACAGAAATTTAAAATTTAAAATTCTTATTGTTTTGAAAGATAAATGTTTTAACAGTCAAGAAAAAATTAAAAAATTTAGAATTCTTATTTTTTTTCTCTCCAAATATTATAGAAAAAATGAAAAAGAATATTGAATAGTCCAGAAGATTGGTGAATAAATTAGAACAGAAGAAATTTAGGAATTTAGAATTCTTACTGATTCAAATATTAGAGAAGAAGAATTTTGAAAAATGTTTGACAATGATAACAACTAAATAGAATCAAAGACATATTTGAGAACACCTTGCTAATACAAGGACCAATTTGATAATTTATTATAGAGTGCCGCATGCAATATGGACAAACAGCACAACACAAGTAGAAGATTTTAGGGTTTAATATACTTCACCCCCTACCAATATAGCGGGTTCTGGTTTGACCCCCTTGAATATTTTTTTTTACGAAACGCCCCTTATAAAACCTAAAACCTGAATTTACCACACTCTTTTACCTTATTTGCTGACTGGGCTTTGATTTAATTGGTGATGTGGCAAAAGCTACTTGATGACATGGAATTTATTTAATTTTTTTCTTTTATGTACATTTTAATAAATTATTTTTAACAAAATATTAAATAGTTCCTAGTTGCCCATTTCCCTCATGTTATTTTTAACTCATATATCACATATTTGGTTGGTATATAAAGACTAATTCTGGTTTTGTAGCAAACGATGTGGGACTAAGCTACATACCATACATTCTTAAATTCTCTCTATTTTAATTGAAGCTCCTCCATGATAGAATCTAAACCAAACTATGCTTGAAAGGCTAAAAGCATAGAAGTATTTTGATCACTTTGTAAGTGCACGTGGCTGGATATGGGGGTTTACAGAATACTCTTTGCATCATTCAATCATTTCATCTCCTTACAAATGATCTACACACCCAAAAGCCAGATTTATAAGATGGAAAAAGTATACTCTTTGAATGTTGTTGGTTTGATGTTTTCCTTGAAGGAATTAACGCTTCTCAAGTTCCAGATGTTTTATCTCAGCACCAGACCCAAACAAAGCCATGGGTGATGAGGAACCAGACACGTGATACAAACATTTTTCCATACATTCGGTGTGTAATCTCTTTTTCTCGTATTCTAAAACATCACTCACCAACATTGTAGCTGTATTCATATCGTGTGAAGCAGCATATAACTGGATAATATTCTCGTCTGTTAATTTGTAATTCCTTGTGTCGAGGCAGGTTGTTACTCGAACACAAGGTGTGTCGAAGTGTGTAACAGTTTGTTACACATAAGTTTGTTTTAAATTTAGATAGATTTGAAATAGATTTGATTTGATTTAGTTCCAAAATAGGTATTTTGGGCTTTTATAGTTTTGGGCTTTGGCTTAAGGAGAAGGCTAACCTAAATCTATAAATAGGGAGTAACCCTCATTATTTGTAATCAAGCCATTATCTTGTATTCACAGAAGTTGCAGTTGCAAGTGAATAACAGAATTTCCACAGTTTGTGGGCAGAGAGAAACTCTGCAGAAAATACTTTCTCCTTCTCTTTTAATATTTCCGCAAACCCTAATCCTATTTTTCTTCATTGTCATCTTTAACGATAAGGAATTACTCAAAGGTTTGAGAGTCTAATTCCAACATCTGGTATCTAGAGCTCCGGTTAATCGATTCAAGGCAAGAAGAATGGCGATGGCAATGAATCATCCGAATGGGCATTTTCCAGCAACACTACCAATTCTGAAAGGAGATAACTATGAGAATTGGTGCAAGCAGATGAAGGTTGTATTCTGTTGTCAAGATCTTTGGGATCTTGTAAAAGAAGGGATAGAACCGCTTGCAGAAGGTGCGAAGGAGGAAGAAAAGGCCGCACATAAAGAATTGAAGAAAAAAGATTATAAAGCTCTCTTTATAATCCATCAATGTCTGAGTCCAGACAATTTTGAAAAGGTTAGTGATATAGAATCTTCAAAAGAAGCTTGGGAGATTCTTGAAAAGTCTTTTGGAGGTGTAGAAAAGGTGAAAGAGGTGAGGTTACAAACTCACAAGAGAATGTATGAACTGCTTCAGATGGAAGATAGCGAAAGCATAACTGATTTCTTCACTAGAGTTACGAAACTAGTGAATCAAATCAAGATATGTGGAGAAGTGTTAACAACAAAAGCTGTTGTTTCGAAGATATTGAGGTCTTTGGCTCCTAAGTTTGATCACATCGTGGTAGCCATAGAAGAGTCGAAGGACTTGTCGAAGTTGACAAAAGAAGAGCTTCAAGGGACGCTTGAATCTCTTGAACAAAGAATGGCTGAAAGAGCTGCAGGCAAGTCGAAGAACGATGTGGCTCTGCAGGCTCAGTCAGCAAACGAAAAGAAAGGCAAAGGAAGCTGGACTGGAAATAAAGGTAGAGGTGGCTACAACAATTCGACTGGTCGAAATCAGCAAGAAGGAAATTGGTCGAATTAGAGAAAACCCTCATATCAAGGCAACCAAAGAGGTGGTGCTGCAGGTAGAGGAAGAGGTGGTGGTCGAAAGCCTGACAAGAGTCACATTCAATGTTTCAACTGTCAGAAGTATGGTCACTATTCGACAGCTTGTCCAGAAAAGAATAAAAGTCAAGAAAGTGATGCAAAGCTTGCAAAACAAGAAGAAGAAGAGATGTTGTTGATGGTCACAACAAAAGATGAAGATAAATTCAAGGACCAGTGGTACTTGGATTCAGGATGCTCATCACATATGTCTGGAAGAAAAGATTGGTTTGTCAACATAAAACCCTCAATGAAGAACATGGTGAAATTTGCAAATGACAATACTTTAGCAGCTGAAGGTATTGGTGATGTAATGATTACGAGGAAAGATGGAAAGAGGTAAGTAATTTCCAATGTGTTGTACATACCAGGCATGAAGAGCAACTTACTCAGCATTGGGCAGTTGGTCGAAAAGAATTACAAAGTTTCGATCGAAGACAAGATGATGAGAGTTGTCGATGCAAGTGGGAGTTTAATCTTGAAGGCTCCTATGTCACAGAATAGAACCTTCAAGATCGAACTCAATGTGATGGAGCACGAGTCCCTTGCAACTGCAGCTAGCAGAGATGAATGGATATGGCACTATCGACTAGGCCATCTCAACTTCAATGACATCAGAGACTTGAAAAGAAAGAATATGGTTTCAGGACTGCCAGAAATCGACATTCCAAACGAGGTATGTGAGGAATGTGTGCAGGCGAAGCAACACAAGAATAGCTTCAGCAAGGATGCAGGAAGCAAGTTGAAGGCAATCCTTGATGTCATATACTCTGATGTATGTGGTCCTATCCAGGTGGATTCAAATGGAGGTAACAAATACTTTGTTACATTCATAGATGATTTCAGTCGAAAACTATGGACTTACCTGATCAAGAAGAAAAGTGAAGTGATCGAGGTATTTGTCAAGTTCAAATCTATGGTCGAAAGACAAAGTGGTCGAAAGCTCAAGGTTTTGAGAACTGATGGTGGTGGAGAATATGTGTCGAAAGACTTCGACATGGTATGTGAGAAAGAAGGGATTGTGCATGAGGTGGTGCCACCCTACACTCCACAGCAGAATGGAACTGCAGAAAGGAAGAATAGAACCATCATGAATATGGTGAGAAGTATGTTGAAAGGCAAACATTTACCTAAAGAATTTTGGGGAGAAGCAGTGTCGACTGCAACATACATTCTAAACAGATGTCCGACAAAGAAGCTAGAAGGAATTACTCCAGAAGAATGTTGGTCTGGTGTGAAGCCTAGCTTGAGTCATCTGAAGGTATTTGGATCTATAGCACATAGACATGTGCCAGATCAGTTGAGAAGAAAACTTGATGACAAGTCGAGTCAAATGATACTTATAGGATATCATTCGACTAGAGGATACAAGTTGTTCGACCCAGTGAACAAGCAAGTAGTGATCAGCAGGGACGTGATCATAGATGAGCTTAAAGAATGGGATTGGACTGAAAATGTCAAGAAGGATTCAGTGAGAATTTTTTATGACGAACCAGCTACTGAAGTCGAAAGAGAAGAAGTTCAACAAGAAGAAGTCAGAACTGATGCAGGCTCAGGCAGACCTCAGAGAACAAGACACATGCCTGCAAGGTTGCAAGAATGTGTGATTACATCAGATGATGTAGTCAATGATGAAGGTGAGCTGGTACATTACGCTTTCTACGCAGATGTCGAACCTGTCAATGCAACTGAGGCATTGAAGGATTCGAAGTGGGTGAAAGCTATGAATGAAGAATTGAAGTCCATCGAAGACAACAATACTTGGTCACTTGTCGAATTGCCTCAAGGCAAGAAGGCAATTGATGTGAAGTGGGTATACAAGGTGAAGTGTAATCCCAAAGGTGAAGTGACTCGACACAAGGCAAGGCTTGTGGCAAAAGGATTTCTTCAGAAGGAAGGAATTGACTTCGATGAGGTCTTTGCACCTATTGCTAGGATCGAAACGATCAGGTTGGTTGTTGGTCTGGCGAACATGAACAATTGGCACATGTGTCATATGGACGTTAAATGTGCATTCCTGAATGGACCCTTAGACGAAGAAGTCTATGTTGCACAACCAGTTGGGTTTGTGAAACATGGCGAAGAGAGAAAAGTGTACAGGCTGCATAAAGCCCTGTATGGGCTGAAGCAAGCTCCAAGAGCTTGGAATAAGAAGATCGACAGTTTCCTAAGGGAGAAAGAATTTGTGAAGTGCACAACTGAACATGGGGTATATGTAAGAAGAAGCAAGAGCGAATTGCTTATACTATGTCTCTATGTCGATGACTTGTTGATAACAGGTAGCTGCAAGAAAGAGATCGAAGGCTTTAAAGGTGATCTCAGCAAGGAATTCGAAATGTCGGATTTGGGCGAAATTTCATACTTCCTTGGCATCGAATTCTACAAGAGTAGTAGAGGCTTGATGATGCATCAAAGAAGATATGCAAGTGAAATTCTCAAGAAATTTGAGATGGAAGAATGCAATTCGACTTCGACACCTGCTGAAACAAGATTGCAACTGTCGAAGAACCCAGATGAAGAGGATGTCGACCCAACCCAATACAGAAGACTTATTGGGTCATTGAGATACCTTTGTCACACAAGGCCTGACTTAGCATACAGTGTAGGTATGATAAGTAGATTCATGCAGAAGCCAAAAGTATCACACCTAGCAGCGGCAAAGAGGATACTGAGGTATCTGAAAGGAACTCTCGACTATGGCATTCTGTTTCCTGCAACTGATAATGGAAAAGAATGCAAATTAGTGGGTTACACCGACTCGAGTTGGTGTAGTGATGCTGAGGATCGAAAATCCACAGCAGGATATGTGTTTATGCTAGGTGGTGCACCAGTTACTTGGAGTTCGAGAAAGGAACCAGTAGTGGCACTATCATCACGCGAAGCAGAGTACATAGATGCTTCTCTCTGTGCATGTCAAGCAACATGGATGGTGAACTTTGTCGAAGAGATAACAGGTAAAGATCATGGAGCAATTACCCTGAAGATTGACAGCATGTCAGCTATCAATCTTGCGAAGAACCCGATAGCACATGGTCGAAGCAAGCACATCGAAATGAGGTTCCATTATCTTCGAGAGCAGGTAGCTAAAGGGAAGATGAATTTGGTGAAGGATAGAAAAACACTTAGAAAGGGGGGGTTTGAATAAGTGTAGTCTAAAAACTTGAACGATAAAAACAATATGCACAGTTATTTTTATCCTGGTTCGTTGTTAACTAAACTACTCCAGTCCACCCCCACTGAGTGATTTACCTCACCTGAGGATTTAATCCACTAATCGCAACAGATTACAATGGTTTTCCACTTAGTCCGCGACTAAGTCTTCTAGAGTATCCTGATCACAACCTGATCACTCCAGGAACAAATGCTTAGACACAAGCTAAGACTTTCTTAGAGTATCCTGACCACCACGTGATCACTCTAATTACAACTGCTTAGACACAAGCTAAGACTTCCTAGAGTATCCTGATCAACACTTGATCACTCTAGTTACTTACAAATTAATGTAATCAAGTAAGAGTTTTACAATGCTTCTGAAAAGCTATAATCACAACAGTGATATTTCTCTTAACGTTTAAGCTTAATCTCACTAATATATTACAACAACAATGTAGTGAGCTTTGATGAAGATGAAGTTTCTGAGCTTTGAGTTTGAACAGCGTTTCAGCAAGTTAATTGTTAGCAAATCGTCAACCTTGCTTCTCATCAGAACTTCATTTATATAGGCGTTTGAGAAGAGGACCGTTGGGAGCATTTAATGCTTTGTGTATTCCGTACAGCATTGCATTTAATGTTTCACGCTTTTGTCAACTACCTCGAGCCTTGTTCACGCTGTGTCTACTGACGTTGCCTTTAATAGCTTCCAACGTTCCTTTTGTCAGTCAGCGTAGCCTGCCACCTGTACTTTCTTCTGATCTGATGTTTGTGTATATAATATTTGAATATCATCAGAGTCAAACAGCTTGGTGCATAGCATCTTCTTGTCTTCTGACCTTGAAGTGCTTCTGAGCGTGATACCATGAGAACTTCAGTGCTTCTGCTTCTGATCTCAAGTTCTTCTGATGCTTCCATAGACCCATGTTCTGATTCTTCCTTGACCATCTTCTGATCTCAGAACATTCACAGCTTCTGATTCCTACTTCCATCGGACAGCTTCAGAACTTGAATTTCTTTGATCTTCAGAACATTCACAGCTTCTGATTCCTGATTCCATCGGACAGCTTCAGAACTTGAATTCCTTTTTACATCACTTCATGCTAGATTATATCAGAATATTGTTAAATGTACCAGAGCTTCATCAGAGCATCTCTACATCCTGAAATGTTACAGAACAAAACTAAACGACAAAAGTCAGCATGAATGAATTAGAACATAAAATATGTTTCAGAACACATAATATGTGTCAGAGCCATATAAGCCATATAGAATGTTTCAGAACAAATAGACATTCAGAATCAGATCATATTCTATCATCAGAATATCTGAACATTCTTCCTTCTTGCTTCTGATTCTGAAGCTTCATAGCACTCAGCTTGCTTCAAGAATCCAAGAACTTGATTCTTATGTTGCTCCTTATGTTGATCTTGAATCTTCGATTCCTGCAACACACAACTTAAAGCATAGAACTTTGCAAGTTCTGTTAGTAATGTGGGGCCTTTTTACCCGGTAACTGATAATATTAATCAGATCATTTATCATATATTTTCTCCCCCTTTTTGTCATATCATCAAAAACATAAAAGATTCAGATAAAAACAAAAAGAAACACACGGAAGAAAAAGATGATTTTCATTGAAGTTCAAACAGACAAGTACAGAAGTACACAAAGAGAAGGAAGACAAGATGCACAAAACAGATGCAGCAAAAGCAAAAACAAAACAACTAAGACTCAATCTAAGATGACCCTAGCCTTGACAAGATCTTGGCCAGCATCTCTTGAACCCCATTGTTGTGCTCATTCTGCTTCTCTATGAAAGCTCTAAACTCAGCATTGACTGAGCTTTGCTCATCCTGATTCTTCTGAAGAACTTCCAGAGTCCTTGCAAGACGGGAAGGTTCATCAGAAAAAGCTTCACAGCTTCTATCCACAGGGATGGCATTCTGATCCGTGGCTTCCATAGTCAGATCATTTACACGATTTTCCTCAACAGGAATGGTTTCATCAACATGATCTTCTACATCTGCTTCTTGCATTGAAGCATCTCCATAATCTGCAGCTGGAATCTCAGAATCTCCATTCTCAAGTGCCTGAAGAATGGCAGCTAGATTCTTGGGGGCAGAAGGACCTTCAACTTTTGGTGAGTCAACAACTTCTGGAATGACCAAGCTTGGGTCTTCCTTAGAAGGGTTTTCCCTCAGAAAGTCAAAAAGGGTCTTGAAATCCCCAAGTAGAACAGGATATTGAGGTATCCAGACCACAATCTCCCTACAAGGGTTGGCTTCCAATGCAGCAGCCAGTCTTGCTTCTTCCAATTCATCCACAAACTGCTTCTCTTCAGCAGCAACACAATTTCTGAGAGGATGGTAGTATATACCATTATCACCCTCCAGAAGGTAACTAGGGTAACCAGGGGCAGCAGCCACTAGTCTTTTCTGTACTCCCATTGCTTCTACTTGAAAATCCTTGCGAAATCTTTTCCAGAGATTTCTTGTAGAAACATCATCCAGACCATTTAGAAAGGCATCCTTCAGAAGGTCTAGACTGCTAATCACCTCATGTCTGAAAAGTTCCAGGTAGGTATAGGGTTCAGGTTCAGGCAGATTGAAGGTGAATTTGTAGTCAGGGTAGAGAAGACAGTAGGGTTTGGATTTTCTGGTAGGTAAGGGATGGGATATAGAAGGTGGAGGTGCGGTGGATGAGGAAGAAGGGATATCTGAGAGAATGATTGATGAGGATGGAATATCAGAAAGGATAGGTTGAGAAGAGGATGGAGTATTTGTAAAGGGAATTGGTGAGAAAGATTTATCAGAAGGAGTTGGGGGAAGAATACTTAGAGGTGTGGGGTTTAGAATGGGAGAGGAGAAAGATGATGGAGAAGGATTTGGTAAAGTGAAGTTTACTTTTGGTTCAGATGGAGGTGATTGGAGAGATGGTTTAGGGACAGAAGGAGGTGGAGTAAAAACCTTCCTGGAGATTTGTACAGAAGAAGAAGATCTGGTTCTGCGAAAGGAATCTCTGATCCTTTTCTCCCTTTGTTCTTCAGAGTCCACCTTGTCAGGATCATAGGTGACTCTCAACTTCTTGGCTTTCTTAACCTCATCTTCTCGGGCTTTTCTTTTTAGCCTAGCCTTTAGTTCCTTCTGATCCTTCTTCAGAAGATCAGCCTTGGACGGAAGTACTCTGCCACGGATCCAAGCAGGATCAATATCTGATTGCTTCCTAACACAATCTTCCAGGTAAAGCTTGACAACCTGATGCAGTTCTTTTTGAAATAAAGAGGCAAAACCTTCAACAGCAACTCTTCTTGACAGGATGTCAAGAAAGCTTGTGCACACAGAAGGTACATTTTGAATGAGTTCCAGTCTGAACAAATCCACACCATTGAAAATGGGACCTTGAACTACTCCAAGAAAATGGGACGCATTGAGTTTTCTGATGGAGTCCAGCACTTTGCTTTCAATCAGAATGTCTAAAATCATTCTTCCAAAAGGAATAGTCGTTCTTGGAATATGAGGGTACTTCGCCCTTTCGTCTTCTCTTGACTCAAAGATAGAAGTCTTCAGATTCTCAAACAGAATATGAGAGATGTTGATCTCAGTCTTTTTGCCAATGCAGAAAAGAGTATACTTGTGATCCGGACTGATGTAGGAGGAAGAGAGCATCCTCTTTCTATGGTGAAGGGAACCCAGAATAATCTCAGCCCATACTTTATAAAACGACCTTAAGGTGCCCGTGTTATTAGAGTTAATTCCAAAGGTCAGAGAGATTTGTTGTTCAACTTTAGACCAGTCAACTGTTGCATATCGAAAACCAGACCAACCTTCTTCATCATTCAGATTGTACAGCTTCCTGATGAGCTTTTCAGTGATAACCACTTCATGCCCTAGCACGAATGAAATGATGGCAGTTTGGGTAACCGTTGCATGTACCCAGAAATCCTTCACAAGTTCAGGATAAATTGGACCAACCAATCTATCAAGATATTTAGACCATCCTTGCTCAAAGATTCTTGCATCACACTTAAAGCCATTTGCTTTTAGGTTGTTGATGTCCACAGCAGATTCACATAGAACTTCCAGTTCTTCCGTGGGTATTAAGCATGTTTTCAATGGAGCATACTCATATTTGCGTAGAAGGATCTGTGTAGAAGTGAGTCTTTCTTTTGAATTTGATGAACAAGAAGATGAGTTCATGATGATTATGCTTTGAGATCAAATCAAAAACTAGGGTTTGTAAAAAAAATGCAACGAAGGGGGTGCACAAAAGAGAGAGAAAGAGAGAAAAAGAGGGAATGAAGATGAAGCGGGTTATTTAAATGATTTGAAAATAAAGAAATCATTATGCATTTAATGAGAAATGACATTAGGAGAGAGAACACGGTAAATGAAATGATTTAACACAGTTACCTAGGTCGGCTTTTTCTCAACTGCACGCTTTGTACTAACTGTACATACACGTGTTCACCATCAGATAATAGATGACAGCTGTAAGTTTTCCTGAAAAGACTTTACGCCTTCTGATTCTGATCACTGCTTCTGATTTTCATTCTTTAGAAATGATCTTGTTCTGATAGGATCATCTTTCTTTCCAAGGATCACATCTTCTGAGTGAGCTGATGCAAGTCTAGGTGATCTTCTGACTGTTGGCTCTTCAGAAATCCTGAGATTCTCTAAAGATGCAGCAACTTGATCTTCTGATCCATTGCTTCTGAGACTGCCAGCTTCTGCAGCTTTGCTTCTTGGTTCTTCAACTTCTGAGATATCAATATCACAATCTGCAAAATTCTCAAACTGCTTTGGTTTTTCAAGACCAAGCTTATCATCAAACCTGATATTGATTGATTCTTCTACAATCAATGTTTCAGTATTGTATACTCTGTAGCCTTTAGAGCGTTCAGAATATCCAAGAAGGAAACACTTTTGTGCTTTAGAATCAAACTTACCAAGATGATCTTTAGTATTCAGAATAAAGCATACACATCCAAAAGGATGGAAATATGAATTGTTGGGCTTTCTGTTCTTCCACAATTCATAAGGAGTCTTATTTAGAATAGGTCTGATAGAGATTCTATTCTGAATATAACACGCAGTGTTTATTGCTTCTGCCCAGAAATGCTTAGCCATATCGGTTTCATTGATCATGGTTCTGGCCATTTCTTGTAGAGTCCTATTCTTTCGTTCTACAACTCCATTTTGTTGTGGAGTTCTAGGACAAGAGAAATCATGGGCAATACCATTTTCTTTGAAGAACTCCTCAAAGAATTTGTTCTCAAATTCACCACCATGATCACTTCTAACCTTTAGGATTTTACACTCTTTCTCAGATTGGATCTAAGTGCAGAATTCAAGGAACACTGAATGAGACTCATCCTTGTGTTTCAAGACCTTTACCCATGTCCAGCGGCTATAATCATCAACGATGACTAATCCATATTTCTTCCCTCTGACAGATGCTGTTTTGACTGGGCCAAACAGATCAATGTGCAAGAGTTCTAACGGCCTTGAGGTAGAAACAACATTCTTAGACTTGAATGCAGGTCTGGAGAACTTTCCCTTCTGACATGCTTCACAAAGAGCATCTGATTTGTATTTCAGATTTGAGAGTCCTCTGACCAGATTTAGTTTGTTAATCTGAGAAATCTTTCTCAAACTAGCATGACCTAATCTTCTGTGCCAGACCCATTGCTCCTCAGAAACAGACATAAGACAAGTCACCTTCTGCTTCTCAAGATCAGAAAGATCAATCTTATAGATGTTGTTTTTTCTCTTGCCAAGACTTATGGTTCCAGAGCCAATGATTTTGCCCTTCTGATCTCCTCCAAACTTGACTTCTCCACCTGGTTTAAGCACCAGGTCTTGGAATGTAGACCTTCTTCCCGTCATGTGTCGCGAGCACCCAGAGTCCAGGTACCATGACATTTTGCTTTTTGTCCTCTTTGCCGCCAAGGATATCTGCAACATAAATTATCTTCTCCTTAGGTACCCACAATTTCTTGGGTCCTTTCTTGTTAGTTCTCCTCAAGTTCTGATTGAACTTGGGTTTAGCAAAATATTTAACAGGAGGAACATCATGATATTCTTTAGGTTTGTCAGCATGATATTTCTTAGGATGTGTCACAAGCTTCTTGGTGTGAACAGTGTTAAACTTCTATGCATGTGAAGTGAGCCTAATATCATGTGCATGGCCATATTTGAACTGATCATACAATGGCTTGTATGTGATCTTCAGATCATCAATAGGTTCAAATTTATGTGAGGTATCACCCTCATAGCCAAAACCAAACCTTCTGTTTCCAAAAACACCATATATCATAGAAGCAAGATGACTTCTGCCAATACTTCTAGATAAGAACTTTCTGAAGCTCGAGTCATATTCTTTCAGAATATGATTCATGCTAGGAATGGATTTTTCTGTTTCAGAAGGAGATCCACTATCTTTGGATAGATTTAAAACTTTTTCCTTCAGTTCGTAATTTTCCACTTCCAGCTTCTTAGTTTCAAATTCAAACTGCTTCTTCAGCTTTTTGTATTTGATACTAAGATGAACCTTGAGTTCCAGAAGTTCTGTTAAACTGGAAACTAACTCTTCTCTAGATAGTTCAGAAAATACCTCTTCAGAATCTAATTCTGATGTAGATTCTGATCCATCATCTTCTGTAGCCATCAGCGCAAAGTTGGCTTGCTCTCCTTCAGAGTCTGATTCTGATTCTGATTCAGAATCATCCCATGTTGCCATAAGACCTTTCTTCTTATGAAACTTCTTCTTGGGATTCTCCTTCTGAAGTTTTGGACACTCGTTCTTGTAATGTCCAGGCTCATTGCACTCATAGCAGACAGCCTTCTTCTTGTCAGATCTTCTGTCACCAGAAGATTCTCCTCGTTCAAATCTCTTTGAACTTCTGAAGCCTCTGAACTTCCTTTGCTTGCTCTTCCAGAGTTGGTTTACCCTTCTGGAGATCATGGACAGTTCATCTTCTTCTTCAGATTCTGATTCTTCAGGATCTTCTTCTCTAGCCTGAAAAGCGTTAGTGCATTTTTTAACATTAGATTTTAATGCAATAGACTTACCTTTCTTCTGAGGCTCGTTTGCATCCAGCTCTATTTCATGGCTTCTCAAGGCACTGATAAGCTCTTCCAAAGAAACTTCATTCAGATTCTTGGCAATCTTGAATGCAGTCACCATTGGACCCCATCTTCTGGGTAAGCTTCTGATAATCTTCTTTACATGATCAGCCTTGGTGTAGCCTTTATCCAGAACTCTCAATCCAGCAGTTAGAGTTTGAAATCTTGAGAACATCTTCTCAATATCTTCATCATCCTCCATCTTGAAGGCTTCATATTTCTGGATTAGAGCAAGAGCTTTAGTCTCCTTGACTTGAGCATTTCCTTCATGGGTCATTTTCAATGACTCATATATATCATGGGCAGTTTCCCTGTTAGATATCTTCTCATACTCAGCATGAGAGATAGCATTCAGCAAAACAGTCCTACATTTATGATGATTCTTGAATTCTTTCTTTTGATCATCAGTCATTTCTTGCCTTGTAAGCCTTACGCCACTGGCTTTCACTGGATGTTTGTAACCATCCATCAGAAGATCCCATAGATCAACATCCAGACCAAGAAAGTAACTTTCCAGTTTATCTTTCCAATGTTCAAAGTTTTCACCATCGAATACTGGTGGTCTAGTGTAACCATTGTTACCATTGTATTGCTCAGCAGAGCCAGATGTAGATGCAGTTGGATTTGTTTGAACTTCACCAGCCATCTTTTACTGAAGCGTTTTTCTCTTCCTGAATCTTTTCTAAACACGGTTAAGTGCTTGCACCTTAGAACCGGCGCTCTGATGCCAATTGAAGGATAGAAAAACACTTAGAAAGGGGGGGTTTGAATAAGTGTAGTCTAAAAACTTGAACGATAAAAACAATATGCACAGTTATTTTTATCCTGGTTCGTTGTTAACTAAACTACTGCAGTCCACCCCCACTGAGTGATTTACCTCACCTGAGGATTTAATCCACTAATCGCAACAGATTACAATGGTTTTCCACTTAGTCCGCGACTAAGTCTTCTAGAGTATCCTGATCACAACCTGATCACTCCAGGAACAAATGCTTAGACACAAGTTAAGACTTTCTTAGAGTATCCTGACCACCACGTGATCACTCTAATTACAACTGCTTAGACACAAGCTAAGACTTCCTAGAGTATCCTGATCAACACTTGATCACTCTAGTTACTTACAAATTAATGTAATCAAGTAAGAGTTTTACAATGCTTCTGAAAATCTATAATCACAACAGTGATATTTCTCTTAACGTTTAAGCTTAATCTCACTAATATATTACAACAGCAATGTAGTGAGCTTTGATGAAGATGAAGTTTCTGAGCTTTGAGTTTGAACAGCGTTTCAGCAAGTTAATTGTTAGCAAATCGTCAACCTTGCTTCTCATCAGAACTTCATTTATATAGGCGTTTGAGAAGATGATCGTTGGGAGCATTTAATGCTTTGCGTATTCCGTACAGCATTGCATTTAATGTTTCACGCTTTTGTCAACTACCTCGAGCCTTGTTCACGCTGTGTCTACTGACGTTGCCTTTAATAGCTTCCAACGTTCCTTTTGTCAGTCAGCGTAGCCTGCCACCTGTACTTTCTTCTGATCTGATGTTTGTGTATATAATATTTGAATATCATCAGAGTCAAACAGCTTGGTGCATAGCATCTTCTTGTCTTCTGACCTTGAAGTGCTTCTGAGCGTGATACCATGAGAACTTCAGTGCTTCTGCTTCTGATCTCAAGTTCTTCTGATGCTTCCATAGACCCATGTTCTGATTCTTCCTTGACCATCTTCTGATGTCTTGCCAGACCATGTTCTGATGTTGCATGCTGAACCTTCTGAGACAAAGCTTCTGAGCGTTGATTTGTGCATACTCTTTATATATTTCCTGAAAGGGAAATTGCAATGTATTAGAGTACCACATTATCTTACACAAAATTCATATCCTTGTTATCATCAAAACCAAGAATATTGATCAGAACAATTCTTGTTCTAACATTTGGAACACTGCAGAACTGAGAATCAGATTGCAGATATCATGACGAAGGGAGTGCTGGTCGAAATATTCAGAAGACTAAGAGCTATGATGAATGTGGATAGCATAGACACAATGAATTAGGTGGTGTGTTAATTTGTAATTCCTTGTGTCGAGGCAGGTTGTTACTCGAACACAAGGTGTGTCGAAGTGTGTAACAGTTTGTTACACATAAGTTTGTTTTAAATTTAGATAGATTTGAAATAGATTAGATTTGATTTAGTTCCAAAATAGGTATTTTGGGCTTTTATAGTTTTGGGTTTTGGCTTAAGGAGAAGGCTAACCTAAATCTATAAATAGGGAGTAACCCTCATTATTTGTAATCAAGTCATTATCTTGTATTCACAGAAGTTGCAGTTGCAAGTGAATAACAGAATTTCCACAGTTTGTGGGCAGAGAGAAACTCTGCAGAAAATACTTTCTCCTTCTCTTTTAATATTTTCGCAAACCCTAATCCTATTTTTCTTCATTGTCATCTTTAACGATAAGGAATTACTCAAAGGTTTGAGAGTCTAATTCCAACATCGTCAACATTCACTTCAACAAAGATTCTTTCATCCAAACAAGCTTTCCTAATGCGTGAAACAACACCCAGCAAATTACTGTTGAATTTCCCACAAAATCTTTTTAGAAGAGTTGTGCCAAAACCAGTCAATGTCTTAGTTTGCATCCAGAAAACATGGCTACATTATCAGAAAGTGAGGCCAGTATAACCATAGAGATATTGTCTTTGTATACTGCTAGGAGGACAAGTGTTACTTAACAAAAAGTATTTTGCAGAATATGAGTTATGAAGGAACCAAATGAAAAAAACAAAAGAAATGAGGCGTGAGAGGTAAATAATGAGAGTATCCTTGAATTGGGGAAGCCCCTATGTAACATCATTTTTATTCTTCATGCAGTTTCATGTAACAAGGTGGCATTATCATTATTTTATCAAAGCTTGCATGCACACTTGTTAACCTTGGGCACATGTTAAGTTAAAATGATTCTGAGTAAAACTTAAGTCCCACATCGAAAATAATTCTCTAAGCAAAAGAGTTTATAAACCTACTTTGTACATTAACAATAAAAAGTTCAATTAATGGGCCTTCCAAAGACATATTGTACATTAATTCTAAATAAATATTTTAATAAGTAATTGATTAATATAATTTCTTACAAATTTAATTTTAAAAAAGTTAATAAAAGCAATTTAAAATAAAAAAATTTAAAAATTAAATATGCCACATCACCAATTAAATCAAAGTCCAGTCAGCAAATAAGGTAAAAGGGTGTGGTAAATCCAGGTTTTGGGTTTTATAAGGGGCGTTTCATAAAAAAAAACATTCAAGGGGGCCAAACCAAAACTCGCTATATTGGCAGGGGGTGAAGTATATTAAACCCAAGATTTTATGATATTTTGTCACAAAATAAATATCATCACAATAAAACTATAGAGAATTCATAAAATCAGCTGCAAGGTACAAACATGGTACGGGACAATAACTTTATTGCTCTAACGCAAGCTAACAAGCTATGGAGTTATATACAATGGTTTATCTTAAATGGTCACCATGAAATGAGAAAGGATCGGCTTGTGGAAACCCAACTGTTCTGCTTGAATAAGGTTTTGAAAGTTCACCGCCAAATGGCAACTGCGACGATTTCGGCGATGTAATGTGATAGGAAGGATTGATGGGAAATGAGGGAAACATGGTATTGTTAGAATAGGGTGGGCCTCCTTCGTTCGACGATTTTGGCGATGTAATGTGATAGGACGGATTGATAGGAAATGAGGGATACATGGGTTGGCTAGAATATGGTAGGCCTCCTCCGTTCAAAAAAGGATCAAAAGGGGACTTTTTAGATTCAGATATCGGCCCATTTTCCAAGTATCGGGTCGTATGAGATTGATCAACTCCAGATAAGCTCCTCGCTGCGCCGTAATAGGGGTTGGTGATAAACTGACCATCAGAAGTTCTAGACATGCCTCTGTTATTATGATAAGGGTTTGAACCAAATCCACCAGTTGAATCATGAACACCAAATCTAGAAGTTGCTTCATCAGGAAAATCTGTTGGTAGTCTGTAGAGACCAGAAAATCCAACAGGGATTTAGTCTGAAGAGACTAGAAAAAAAATTACTTCGGAGATGCATCTCCGAAGCAGGGGCAAAAGGGGGATTTCGCTGGGGGTGACCCCCATGTAGAGGTGGGTAAAGAAATTTTTTTTTTTTTTGGTAAGCTTGGCTTAGTTTTTGGTATAGTGAGGTAAATATGAAAATTTGATATTGAAATGATTTTGGATTTGGTTGTTTTAAAATAAAATTGATTCTATTCTATTTCAAATTAGAATATCTTAGTAGTGGGTTTAAAAATAATTTTTACATGAAATTTATTCAAATATAACAATTACTTTAAATTCAATTCATTTTAAACTAGAATTAATATTACATGATAAATTCATTCATAAATACTTTTTTTACATGTGTAATCTATGTAAGATTTAATATAAATTTCTACATGTATTAATATAAATTTTCACATATATTATTATTATTGAGATTTATGGAATATTTTGCTCTATCTTCCACTGGTGGAGGTTATTGTTATTATTGCACAATTATGTGTTGTTATTAGCTGTTGCAGTTACCTTATATTTAGGAGTCATTTATGTTTGGAATTATGAAGATTAGTAGATTTTGTAACAGATGGTAAACAAGTAGTCTTGTAATGTGTATATATAGTGACTCTAAAGAATGAATAGATAAATTTTACATGTTACATCTGTAGTGAATTTAACAATTATTAACTTCTTTATAGTAATACCTATAAAATTTAAAATTGAAAAATATCATTAATCTTTTTTATCTTTATATCATTAATTAACCTTGTCTATGTTAGCATTGTTATGAATTGGCGATCTCAAGACCGAATAAAAGGAAATGATTATGTTAGGTTGTTATTCGTAAGCATGATGTTGTCTGACTTGATTACAATGTTAGAAGAGTAAGGGTTGCGGCACTGAATCTAGTGATAAATAAGGTAAGAGTTTTCACGTTTTTGTAAACGAGTGAGTAAAGAAGTTAGTTTATGAGAGTATGATTCATTTTAGAACATAGAATATAAGCACACTTACTATGAAATTTATGAAAATAGGGGAGATTGTGGTTAGGAGGAAGATCAATTTTATGTTCCTACTTGAGACTAAGTGAATGTGTATAAAGGTGGAAGAATTAGACATTCGGAATTTAACTTTTGGTACACTAAGAAAGTTACATCAAGAAATAGAATTCATATTATTATATATACAATGAGTGGAAGCAGTGGCGGAGCCAAGCTCCGGCTAGGCCGGGCACCTGCCCAGGCTCCTCCAAGAGTCGCTATTGGACTCTGCCCATCGCCGCCATTAGATTGTGGGGTGGTGAGGGTGGTGAGATGGAGACTGAGAGAAGGAGAGGGTGTTTTGGATGGATTTTCAGTAGAGAAGTTGGCGGCGGAGTTGGTTTGAATGGTTCGGAAAATGGTGGATTGTGGTTGTGTTGATGAAGCGATTCAGAGATGGGGGCCACCTCTAATTTGGGGGTTTCTGGTTCTTTCTGTTGATCCTCGTTTCTTGCTATAATTTAATTTATTGTAATTAAGTGGGTAGGACCACATGTATTTAATGTATATAAATGGAGGTCTTACATTTAATAAGAAAAATGTGAACAGTCAATCGCAAAAAGCACTTTGAGAGAATTAGTTTTGCTTGTCTCATTTGAATACTGAGTACTAATAAAATGAGATTATTTAGTAATTAAATATTTGTTTTTCAATTTAATCATTTAATATTCTCATCATTATGCATTTTACAACTTAATCAATGAATCAAGAAAATTCAAAGATACATACATACATGGCAGTTAGCCACAGAATCTCACCTCAAAATATTCTATGATTAACATTCTTATAATATATAATGACTATGATATTACATTAAGCTTAAGCTTAAAGTTCTTTTTATGTTTAAATTGGTATCATATTTATTATCATTTTTTTATCTTTATGCATATTTTATCTCAACAATAGATAATAAATTAACAAGTATATAAATTTAATTTGTACGATGCTAGACAATTTTATTTACATGTTTATTTATCATATATATATATATATATATATATATATATATATATATATATATATATATATATATATATATATATATATATATATATATATATATATATATATATATATATATATAATAACATAAAGTGACACGAAATTAGAATTATTAGATTGGGTCTGGCCGTCTATCCATATGTAACACCCCATACATAATTGACTAGTATATTATGCATGAAACGTTAATAATTGATATTGAGTACATATAAAAGCCAAGGATACAAGATGATACATTTAAAATACAACATGAAATAATAATAAGAATTATAGAACATGTGTCTTCAATGGATCTGCACAGCGGAAAATGAGATCTGAAGAGGTCTCCGAGCCATCACCACTTCCAAGTCTTCAGTCCAAACCTGCTACTGACCAAACACTACTAAACTGCACCTGAAAAAAATATAAGTTGATTGGGGTGAGATTACTAAATCTCAGTGAGTCCTCCTATCCTATGGGTCCACTCGGATCTACAGGGTACATGCATCAAAACCGAATCCACCATTGATCCGGAGTTTAACCTCACATCCGGTACAAATACGGAGAAAACAAAGTGACTCGTCCACCATTGGACTTGTCTCAAGCAAATACACACTGTATAGCAAACAAGTATGCAAACCCGCATCCACACACGGGGAATCCAGAAGTGTAACAACCTCGGCTAGATTATGGAATAAATGCATCCTCGATGAGTAACCTCCTGCCTATATGTCAAGGGACTTGTACAAGCACACTGCAAGATGGTTAAACGGGTTCGCACAAGCCTAAATGGCCGCGAGATGACTATTGTCTAAATGGCGTCATTGTTCTGTTAACCTTCTTCACGCTGGTGAGTTACGCCGAGTACAAACCGCCACCTTGACGCCTGAGCCCATCGGGCGAAAGCCTAGTATTAGTCTACGTGACTTTACTAGAGGTGAGTTACCACATTATGCATTAGCCTACATAGCCGCATCACCCCACCATACCGAGCACGCAAGTGTGTTAACGGCAAGTGAGTAGAACCCCGTACGGAAACTCACGAGCACACTGCAACGGTAGCTCAGATGCACACCATATCGAACAATACACATGAACGGGTTATTCCATTGGACTACACGGTCCGGGAGGGCTCATAGACTACATAGTCGGAGCAGCGTCCCAATCTAGCCTTCCGGCCACTTCGATTCAAGCATACAGAAATATGACGTAATGTCAAGGTCACAAACAAAGCAATCAATCCAATCGTTTAGCCAAAACGACGGTGTCCACAGGTTCCATGTATCATACATAATGGCATAACATTTTCAAACATAGATATACTATTCATAGTAACAATAGGCATTCTATTCAATGCATGACATAATAATTATTAATCAATTGGTAAAAACATAAGCTCCCATACTAATTCATTGATTCACTAAGTGGGGTTCCACTATGGTTAAATCAAATATTCTGGTTTGGGGACCAATTTTATTAGAAAGTACACGTCGCTAGCTTTCCAACGATATAAAGTTTGCGCAATTCCGATACCCGAGCCGAAAGTTACGAATTTCCGAAGTTTGCTGATTTTTGCACTTTTGCCCAGGGTAACCGGTTACCCAGAAGCCAGTAACCGGTTACTGGCATGCAAAATGCCCAGTAACGCAATTTTATACAGAGTAACCGGTTACCCAAATGCCAGTAACCGATTACCCTGAAGCAGAACCAATTTTCTGCATTTCTAAGGGTTCTAAACCTAATACAACTTCAATCCAAACACCTCTAACATCTCAATATTATATCAAGTCAAATTCTAAACCAAATCCAAACATCTCAATGTTCTAAAGGAGTCCAAATCATGTAATATCAGCTATTAGTAGTAATTAATATGGAACACAAACCTACTATCAACATGCAATATAGCTTTATCATCAAGAACTCATATCACCAACTAGTCTAACATGCATCAAGTTTATCTCACCATAACCCCATTACATGCAACACCCCCAAGTCACTATCTAAGGACTCACCTTGGATTAATAGAGGTTGAGATGGTGCTCTTGCTACTATTGCATCTCCCTCTTGCTCAAACTTCCATCTCCATTAGCAAGAAATTCGTAGCTCACCTTCATACACATTCAGCATTGACCACCCAACTTCAAACTCGTTTTTCTCCTTCAAAACAGAAGCTATAAATGCGAACCATAGGTGCAAATCGAAGAGAAATTCATTATCTTTCCAATGGGACCAGAATCGTTATGATCGGAGTTACGAGTTGAGAGTTATACCTGATTTAGTGGAGCTGTACCAAGTGTTGCGAAAATAGAAACTTGAAGATGAGTTCTCCCTTCCTTCTCTTTGCTTCAATGGCTATTCCTTTCTCCTTTCTCCCAAAAATATGATTTATGAAGCACTATCAATCCAAACAAGCCTTAAGTTCACATGCATAAGGTTAATTGTCTCAATTGCCCTCCAACTAAATCATATTTACACCATTGCCACTTGGTTAGTTCCTAACCAATTTCCTTCTACTCCAACTAATCTTTCTTAATGCATAATTAATCCATAATATTTTCTTAGTATTTCATAATCATGCTTGATTATAATATGGGATATTACATTCTTCCCTCCTTAAATAGAATTCGTCCTCGAATTCTTTCTGATCACCACGGAAACAACGTGTCCAAATCTATACCAACTAGGGGATGAAATGTTCCTTACATTCCTCTTCTGATAATCTCACTACTCTGTCTGAGGGTCATTCCATATGAAGAAACATAATATGCCAAAACACCTGCGTCCCACTTTGCATGGTTAGAACATTGACTCTCAAGCAACACGTCTATCCAGATACTTCGTCCTGACATATCTGGGGAAAGATCCTTCCAGGGTCCTTGACCTTCACTGCTCTGCACTGAATCTCCAGAACTTCAAAAGTCTTAGTGATACACTTATGTCGGATATCCTTCGTTTCATTCTCTGGTGTGTTCACCCTTGTTCAACAAACATTACTGATTCACTCAGCTCCTTGAATTACTTCCCATTCGAAGATTACTGCCACAACGTCACTTCTGCGACAACTCTTAAAATTATTCTCCACTCGAGTCCATACAATGTCATTAGGTGATCTCCAAATTCCTTGGTATTAACCTCTGGTTCCCAAAGTCTTAGGATGGTTGTCCCATATTTACCTTTACTTATACAACTGAATTTCCTTACTTTAACCCTTACTCCAGTTTAGACATAACAACTGTCACCGTAAACCGCGAAGGTGTAATCATCTTGCAACTATAGCCTTGACATTCGACAACTTCGCACAAGATTCTACTGATAAGAGATGAAATTCAACAACTGGCCTGTAACCATTGTGCCAGTCTTCCTATACAATCATAGTACACAAGGCATAACCACAAAGAACTTGCGCCAACTGAATGTCCTCTCTAGCCTTCAGCATTTCGACGGTCTGATACTCAGTCCAACCCTTGTGACTTGCAAGCTAAACTGATGACCTACGAACATCGGACCGCATGCCATCCACAAAAATGTATTCCCAAGCTGGCCCATTGACAACACCTCTCGAGCTATGGTGATCCTTGAGAGACTAGAATGAACGAAACGCCGCTTCGAAAATTTCCCTTAGGAAGATACTTTCATCCCAACATAAAATCCTACAAATAGTCCGTTCGTTCCTACCTCAGACTTATCTGATTCTTCCTTGATCCGTTGCGCTACTCTGATTCCAACAAGTCACACAACTTGAAATCTTTCGAGTCACGTTATATCCATAATTCACTTAGTTTCCTTTAATACACAGTAATTCCTTATCCATAGTTGTCCAATTACAACACGTGCCAGGTCTCCATATTCATCCATCATCAACTACTACTCTTCAAAGTTGCATACTCTCCAGAATCAAGCTTCTACTTACTCTGCCATTCCATATAGTTCATCTACCACAACTTAGGTACACGTTTCTATCTTAGGACATTGAAACCCAAAAATTCACTGGCTTAGAGGTTCGTCCTTGTCACTGATTTCTACAGCGTACATCTGCTATGTTTGTCATTCCAACAAATCTTGTTGCTCAACCGATATTTCGAACCCTTCACGATGTACTGCAGCTCATGATAACTCTAGCAGTTTTACACAACTTCTACCCAACCATACACCTTCATTCTCTTAGCGTAGTATCACCTCTGATAACTCGTGCGACTTACTGATATAACAATCCTCCCATAGCCACACTCTATTCACATATTCATCTAATGTCTGTTCCACCTCTGACCTAAACTGACTTCCTCGACGGCTGCATCCTTCATTGTGGTGCTTCTAACAGTCAGAGTGTAGCCACAATGCAAGAAACTGCACTTTGTACTTCGAACATTTCTCTAATAGACTTCTTAGCAGTTCTCAAACCAAAATGTCTATGCTTTACCGAGATTGACATTTCTTCACTCAGAGTATCTACAGACACTCTACCAGATACGTCACACGTCAAACTAGTCCAAGATACAACTCGCATATTCCATCACCGGTCGCCAATGGTACATGATAGCCACTCACCATGCTGACCAGGATATCATGACCGCACATGAGTCCTACCCTAGGCATTCATGCAAAATTGCCAACTTAAAACTTCCTGAAACGAGAACGTCCCCAAGGTACAATCGGATACTAACTCACGCGATCACGATCACTCAGAGTCTCCATAAGCATAGTATCGGATCTTGATCCGTCCCACCATCGCCTGTCTAGTTATTCCTCTACTATCGAGCGCGACGTATGGATCCTTATCCCACATACCTTATGAGAGTCTGGATCTGTGTCTCACGAGTGCCAAATCAGAATTCTACCTTGAGCTTCAGATAATCTTTGTCCCACACATGTCGGAAAAAGGATGACTCACGCGTCTTGTGCACGATAGCGATACTGTGGCATTATACCCGTCTGGTAGTACCAACATGGTGGTCCAACTCCGAGGCCATGTATCTAGGTAACCTATCTTAGTGGCGTATAACGATCTCCACGCGTATCCTAAAGTCACAACCGACAAGTGTCTGAACAGATCTCCAATAGGTTCATCGTTCTTCAAGTCCTTCGAATCACACTCCTCAGGATGCTAAAACCTGAGAGTGCTACACATCAAAGTTTACTTACTCGGAAAGCCAAAACTCTAAGCACGAAGATATAAAGTTCAAGTCCGGATCACCATGCAGTGCGCGTAACCACTCGTCCCACGCATGCATGAGATTCCAAGGATAGTTCAGTGCAGATAGGAATACTATAGTTCCTAACATCCGACGCAACTGCGATCATCCTGCTGATGTTCTAGATAGATCTTAGTTCCTACTCGCCTGAACGCCCAACGCCAAGCGTAATTCTATGGCTTCACTCGGGGTCAGATGAACAACAACTAACAAGAACTTAGGTTACTGCATTTCACGCTTCTACATCATTTCATATTCTATCTAGCGTAGTTCTAGAACTTAAATATAAAATGATAAGAACAGAAATACATATCCTCTTCTATCGACCAGGTATTCAAACCTCGCCCAATCGTAAGTTACCACATTCGTACCTTCCACCAACATTTACTAGGTAACTAATCTCGCTTCGGGTACTTCGAGTTAATTCAGGATCTAATACTTCACCCATCCAATTACTGTCCGTACCAGCGCAATCAGAAAGGTCTAACTCCTCTATCCGCATTTCCAAAGGTCATTCTGTCCTATCAGCTCACCAGTCATACTTAACACCGGCAGCATCATCAATACTGAATCCTACTAATTCCCAGCTCAACACCTTCGGAGAATCTCACTTACAAGGCTCCTATCCAATCCTGTCTTGATTTCCCTTGCTATATCAAGATTTAGAGGAAGTTTCACTTCGTCTAGTCAAAATCCTGGGGGTTCTAGTTGTCTCGATCCACACCTTGACAATTCGGGTATTACTTCTTTGCGTCAAATGCTCCTCTTAAGTCTGACAACTCCAACATTCCTTCTACTTACGTCGTCGAATAAATCCAGCTTAAATATACAATTAACCACCCAACTAATCCTTGCTACTTGGGTTCACAACCTTGCAGGTTTATGAGTCCTCGTGGCGGCTTTGCCGTAATTCTACTGTCTCACACTCAGTCAATGAGTTGATCAAGTTCAACAACTGAATGAGATTTCAGTAAAATCAGGCTAGCAACGCACACTTGAGAGAAGGAAAAGGAATTGCTAGTGATGTCTCATGGCTCGGCCGAGAATCGACCTGCTCTGATACCAACTGTAACACCCCATACATAATTGACTAGTATATTATGCATGAAACGTTAATAATTGATATTGAGTACATATAAAAGCCAAGGATACAAGATGATCCATTTAAAATACAACATGAAATAATAATAAGAATTACAGAACATGTGTCTTCAATGGATCTGCACAGCGGAAAATGAGATCTGAAGAGGTCTCCGAGCCATCACCACTTCCAAGTCTTCAGTCCAAACCTGCTACTGACCAAACACTACTAAACTGCACCTGAAAAAAATATAAGTTGATTGGGGTGAGATTACTAAATCTCAGTGAGTCCTCGTATCCTATGGGTCCACTCGGATCTACAGGGTACATGCATCAAAACCGAATCCACCATTGATCCGGAGTTTAACCTCACATCCGGTACAAATACGGAGAAAACAAAGTGACTCGTTCACCATTGGACTTGTCTCAAGCAAATACACACTGTATAGCAAACAAGTATGCAAACCCGCATCCACACACGGGGAATCCAGAAGTGTAACAACCTCGGCTAGATTATGGAATAAATGCATCCTCGATGAGTAACCTCCTGCCTATATGTCAAGGGACTTGTACAAGCACACTGCAAGACGGTTAAACGGGTTCGCACAAGCCTAAATGGCCGCGAGATGACTGTTGTCTAAATGGCGTCATTGTTCTGTTAATCTTCTTCACGCTAGTGAGTTACGCCGAGTACAAACCGCCACCTTGACGCCTGAGCCCATCGGGCGAAAGCCTAGTATTAGTCTACGTGACTTTACTAGAGGTGAGTTACCACATTATGCATTAGCCTACATAGCCGCATAACCCCACCATACCGAGCACGCAAGTGTGTTAACGGCAAGTGAGTAGAACCCCGTACGGAAACTCACGAGCACACTGCAACGGTAGCTCAGATGCACACCATATCGAACAATACACATGAACGGGTTATTCCATTGGACTACACGGTCCGGGAGGGCTCATAGACTACATAGTCGGAGCAGCGTCCCAATCTAGCCTTCCGGCCACTTCGATTCAAGCATACAAAAATATGACGTAATGTCAAGGTCACAAACAAAGCAATCAATCCAATCGTTTAGCCAAAACGACGGTGTCCACAGGTTCCATGTATCATACATAATGGCATAACATTTTCAAACATGGATATACTATTCATAGTAACAATAGGCATTCTATTCAATGCATGACATAATAATTATTAATCAATTGGTAAAAACATAAGCTCCCATACTAATTCATTGATTCACTAAGTGAGGTTCCACTATGGTTAAATCAAATATTCAGGTTTGGGGACCAATTTTATTAGAAAGTACACGTCGCTAGCTTTCCAACGATATAAAGTTTGCGCAATTCCGATACCCGAGCCGAAAGTTACGAATTTCCGAAGTTTGCTGATTTTTGCACTTTTGCCCAGGGTAACCGGTTACCCAGAAGCCAGTAACCGGTTACTGGCATGCAAAATGCCCAGTAACGCAATTTTATACAGAGTAACCGGTTACCCAAATGCCAGTAACCGATTACCCTGAAGCAGAACCAATTTTCTGCATTTCTAAGGGTTCTAAACCTAATACAACTTCAATCCAAACACCTCTAACATCTCAATATTATATCAAGTCAAATTCTAAACCAAATCCAAACATCTCAATGTTCTAAAGGAGTCCAAATCATGTAATATCAGCTATTAGTAGTAATTAATATGGAACACAAACCTACTATCAACATGCAATATAGCTTTATCATCAAGAACTCATATCACCAACTAGTCTAACATGCATCAAGTTTATCTCACCATAACCCCATTACATGCAACACCCCCAAGTCACTATCTAAGGACTCACCTTGGATTAATAGAGGTTGAGATGGTGCTCTTGCTACTATTGCATCTCCCTCTTGCTCAAACTTCCATCTCCATTAGCAAGAAATTCGTAGCTCACCTTCATACACATTCAGCATTGACCACCCAACTTCAAACTCGTTTTTCTCCTTCAAAACAGAAGCTATAAATGCGAACCATAGGTGCAAATCGAAGAGAAATTCATTATCTTTCCAATGGGACCAGAATCGTTATGATCGGAGTTACGAGTTGAGAGTTATACCTGATTTAGTGGAGCTGTACCAAGTGTTGCGAAAATAGAAACTTGAAGATGAGTTCTCCCTTCCTTCTCTTTGCTTCAATGGCTATTCCTTTCTCCTTTCTCCCAAAAATATGATTTATGAAGCACTATCAATCCAAACAAGCCTTAAGTTCACATGCATAAGGTTAATTGTCTCAATTGCCCTCCAACTAAATCATATTTACACCATTGCCACTTGGTTAGTTCCTAACCAATTTCCTTCTACTCCAACTAATCTTTCTTAATGCATAATTAATCCATAATATTTTCTTAGTATTTCATAATCATGCTTGATTATAATATGGGATATTACATTCTTCCCTCCTTAAATAGAATTCGTCCTCGAATTCTTTCTGATCACCACGGAAACAACGTGTCCAAATCTATACCAACTAGGGGATGAAATGTTCCTTACATTCCTCTTCTGATAATCTCACTACTCTGTCTGAGGGTCATTCCATATGAAGAAACATAATATGCCAAAACACCTGCGTCCCACTTTGCATGGTTAGAACATTGACTCTCAAGCAACACGTCTATCCAGATACTTCGTCCTGACATATCTGGGGAAAGATCCTTCCAGGGTCCTTGACCTTCACTGCTCTGCACTGAATCTCCAGAACTTCAAAAGTCTTAGTGATACACTTATGTCGGATATCCTTCGTTTCATTCTCTGGTGTGTTCACCCTTGTTCAACAAACATTACTGATTCACTCAGCTCCTTGAATTACTTCCCATTCGAAGATTACTGCCACAACGTCACTTCTGCGACAACTCTTAAAATTATTCTCCACTCGAGTCCATACAATGTCATTAGGTGATCTCCAAATTCCTTGGTATTAACCTATTCTAAACATTTGTATCTCGTTGTCTTCATTCGACACTAGTCCTTTGTTTGAGCTTTTGATCTGTTTAAAAGAATAGAACTCTCAACTTTATCTATAGCAACTTTTCACTCAGTTTAACGGAGAAGAAACTTTTTTTATTTTGTTGGATAGTCAATCTCAGCCACACAGGGACGAGTTAGGTTTGTAGTTGTGTGGATAACATTAGAAAATTGATGGAATATATTTTAAAATTAAACAAATATTTTAAAATATTATTTAGTTAATTAAATAATTTGCCCACATTTAAAAATAGTAAATAGTGAATTTAGTTATTCCAATCATCTAATACATTTCATGCTTAACAATTAAACCTATAAGTTACTAAAAAAAATGTTAGTGATATGTCTGTAGTTTTAATATAATTAAGGATTAAATTGACGTCTCAATATTTGAAAACTAAGACGATTAATTTTTTTTAAAACAAAGACTCAATGCAAATCTCTTTATTCTCATGATATCCTAATTTCATGTAGAGTAATATTATTTTGAAAAATATGAGGTATATTGATAGTGTAAAATAACTTTACATTGTCGTTTCATGATGATTGCGTATTTTACTAAATCATAAGTTAGTTAGTGGTATGATATGATTGAATAATAAATTCTTATTAAATGATGATGCAAAATCATTTTACACCGTCACTATACCACCTTTAATTTTTATTATTTTTTATGTTATTCAATATAAATCTATAAATATAATGTCCCCACTATTCAATATTTCTTGGTACGTCTCTGCAGCCACACCACACGACTAGATTCTTGATCTGTAATTCAAAAACTTGAACAATGAATAAACCTTATCTACAATATATCTCACACTCCTCAATTAAAACTTCTCCCCCTTTTACAAGATAAAAACAAAACATATGTAGTAATAGAGTGTCACCTAAAATAACTACCAAACATATAAAATAATTTAGAGAAAATAAAGATAAAAAATAGAGATGAAATAAAATAAAATAAATTATCAAACAACGGTAAAACTTTCAATATCGAATGAGATATAATGTTTGGTAGTTAAGATTCACCACAAAAATAAAATAAATGTAATATATATATGAGAATATTGTGTTACATCCATAGTAAGACATGTAGATTATGGTGTAAAGAGAATAAATTAGCTAGAAATGAGTTGAACAATTAGAGATAAAAAAAATAGAAAATTAATCGAATAAAAACACAAGTTTAAGAGAATTTTAACATACCATCCCAAATTTTAAACATGACATCCTTCAATATTTTCAAAATGTCAAAAATGTCCCTAATAAAAAAATAACAAAATGGCTGAACAAAATTTTTAATAATTTATTCAAAAAAATTGATTTTCATTCGAAATTTTCGAAATCATGCATTTCGCACATATTTGCAAACAAAAAATGTTTTTTTTATTTAATATGAAATTCAGTAAAAATTAAAATAAATAATTTTTATTTAGTAGTCTAATGGCGAAAATTTCACTTTTTGACCGATTCTTGCAGTCGGATGAACAATATTAAAAATTCATTCATCAATGCAGCTCCTCAATTTGACCACTAATTGTTATACAAGTCTATGTCTTTGTCCAATTTTATTAAATAAGTCTATGAACAATATCAAAACAGAAATTTAAAACTTAAAATTCTTATTGTTTTGAAAGATAAATGTTTTAACAGTCAAGAAAAAATTAAAAAATTTAGAATTCTTATTTTTTTTTCTCTCCAAATATTATAGAAAAGAATGAAAAAGAAAATTGAATAGTCCAGAAGATTGGTGAATAAATTAGAACAGAAGAAATTTAGGAATTTAGAATTCTTACTGATTCAAATATTAAAGAATTTTGAAAAATGTTTGACAGTGATAACAACTAAGTAGAATCAAAGACATATTTGAGAACACCTTGCTAATACAAGGACCAATTTGATAATTTATTATAGAGTGCCGCATGCAATATGGACAAACAGCACAACACAAGTAGAAGATTTTATGATATTTTGTCCCAAAATAAATATCATCACAATAAAACTATAGAGAATTTATAAAATCACCTGCAAGGTACAGACATGGTACGGGACAATAACATTATTGCTCTAACGCAATGGTCGAAGCTGCTAACAAGCTATGGAGTTATATACAATGGTTTATCTTAAATGGTCACCATGAAATGAGAAAGGATCGGCTTGTGGAAACCCAACTGTTCTGCTTGAATAAGGTTTTGAAAGTTCACCACCAAATGGCAACTGCGGCGATTTCGGCGACGTAATGTGATAGGAAGGATTGATGGGAAATGAGGGAAACATGGGATTGCTAGAATAGGGTGGGCCTCCTTCGTTCGACGATTTTGGCGATGTAATGTGATAGGACGGATTGATGGGAAATGAGGGATACATGGGTTGGCTAGAATATGGTGGGCCTCCTCCGTTCGAAAAAGGATCAAAAGGGGACTTTTTAGATTCAGATACCGGCCCATTTTCCAAGTATCGGGTCGCATGAGATTGATCAACTCCAGATAAGCTCCTTGCTGCGCCGTAATAGGGGTTGGTGATAAACTGACCATCAGAAGTTCTAGACATGCCTCTGTTATTATGATAAGGGTTTGAACCAAATCCACCAGTTGAATCATGAACACCAAATCTAGAAGTTGCTTCATCAGGAAAATCTGTTGGTAGTCTGAAGAGACCAGAAAATCCAACGGGGATTTCAAATCTACCCTCACTTCTACCGATAAAAGTAGGTGGTTTAATGGCTTTACTACTCTCTACCAGTGGCAGCCTATTAAGCTCCTGTTGTAAGGATGTCCTTGCTTGCTGAAGTGATTCAAGTACCCCGTTGAACTCATGAGATTGTTTGCGAAAAACTAATGCATAGAGGTCATTTTTGTTTTTTGAAGCATCGTCATTTTGGTTCAAACCACCCTGAATAACATTCGGAAAAGATGACTTGGGACCAGGGTGACCACGGCCGTGTGGATCGTGATTGTTTGTCTCAGAAGACTGATGATTATGGTTTATTGAGCTCTCGTTTCGGTTTCTGCTGAGTGGTGAATGTGACTGTTCTTGACCAAGTAAACTGGAGGTGCGGAGAGTTGCGCTATTCTGGTTGTTGTAACCTCTTATGTCATCATGTGATTTCGGCATAACATCTCTGGCCTCAAATTTGAATACTTCAGATGAGTTGACACCTCCCGGCTCTGATTTATACTTTTGAGCATTAGGTGTAACCACTTTAGAAGAGTATGGAATCTGATCCTTGCTTTCCTCTTTATCTTCAGTCATATCCGAGTGATTCCCTGGATCATATGAATCCTGGAAAATTTATGACAAATCAATCTTGAGACTCGGGTAATTCTAAATGGAAGAGGAGTGCAGCAAAGAACCAACTTTAAATAATAAAACCAAGCCAAAACTCCACCAAGGGTCTTTTAACTAAACTTAATTTTCAAACAGGTCCTTTATCTATTTTTCGTGACAAGTTAATCATTTATGTATTAAAATGTCAACAATGTTGGACCAAACTGAAACAATATAATTTAAGATCGTAGGAAAACCCTTGCATTTTGTCAGTCTGTCTAATGAATGGAGCAACTTTTTTTAAGTTAACATCTAACCATATGAAGCCTAAAATTCACATTTCAACATTCCTACCAATGCCATACATGAAACAATCAAACACCAATAGATTTTAAGAAAACGCACATAGAATATGGTAAGTCCAGAAGAAGCATACCGGTGTTGTGCTGTTTTTCTCTCTAAATTTATCTTCCCACTCTCGCTGAGTCTTCTCCATTGCTTCAAACTGGTCAATAAGTTGGGCTTGGTGTTCAAGTGCCTTTTCCATGTTCTCCTCTCTTCCATATTCATCTGCATGATGATTTTTGTTCACTTGGTTCACCTCTGATTCATCCTCTTCAGGAATTTTAGATTCTATTCTCGGGATGTTAGACCCAGCAATTGAAATCTTTGGATATTCTTCGGAAGAGGAAACAAATGCATTTTCGTGGCGGTTATCATTGACAGTCTTATCTTTGGATTCCTCCACCACTGACCTGAGAAAACTCAAACCATATAATTGTTAACTTTATAAGCAATCGGGAAAATAAGTGATTAAAGAGAATAATACATAAAAAAATAAGGAAAATGCTAACTTGTGCACATGCTATAGAATTCAATAAAAATACCCTCTTAAAAGCTGTGCATTCAATTGTTCAAAAGTTTAAATATTGTTATATTCACTACAAATTTTCTACTTTTAGTTTCCTATGTGCCCTTAAGACACAAATTAGCAAGACTCAATAAATAAATAAATGTAAATTACATTCGGCGGTTACGCATATCTTGGAGTTATAACAGAAAGGACACGATTATAAAAAATTAACGGACTCCATTACAAGCTTAATTCTTGTTAATATTTATCCAGCTTCCTAGTTTTCATCGAACCAATGGTTTTCTGAAAATTTCATTTCCTTAAAGAAATAAATGAAACAGAGTCATCAACATATATACTAAAAAAATTGTCAAACATCTACCAAAACAAATATGCTTAATCAACAGAGGTTTGCCGTGTATGAGAGGTTTCCGCAAACCTCTTTTTCAGTCAGATAATATTGTTTAGTAACAAAAAAAGGGTACAACCGTGATGCTCTGGCCTAATCAATCACCTTTAAAACTGAAATCCTCTTAACATTTCAACTGAAAAAATGTAGATTAATTTAATGCTAATCGTATGAACAGAGGTCCTCCATTCTACAAAAGACTGTGCTATATGACCTATGATATTGTATGGGACAAAATGTTGGACACTAGAGAATCAACAAGCAACTAAGTTTTGTTTGCGCATCTAAGGAGAAAGCATGTCGAAACCCCATTAGGAAAGTAAAGTAAATATGAAGGGTTGCCTAATAATTAGAGGTTGAGGGAAACCTAGAAAAACTATAGACCAGGCCATTAAGAAGGATTTAGAACATTAAGAAGAATATAGATCAAATGGATTGTCTTTGTTGTTAGTTTGGTCATTAGAAAAATGTAAATCAAATGGATTATCTTTGTCGATAATTATAATTTATGACAATATATTAAAATGTCATTTAATCCACTAGTCAACCCTACCAAGAGAGAAAAAGCTTTTGTTGCCATTATTAACTGCCTATAACAAGTCAAACGAAACTAACCTATTGTAAACTTAACAAATATTCAAAGTGGAGTTAGAACAAGTTAGTATTCTGCTCGGATTCGCAGGTCAAGAAATGAGTTTATACACCTAATGCACATAATAAACAAGAGGAAAAAAAATGTTTAGACAGTCACCTGTTTAGTCTATGTCTTATCTTGCGACATGACTTTCCATGGTGATGCTTTGGAGAAGAACTGGCAGATGAAAAACTGTTTTGCCTTCTCATATTAGAACTCTTGTATTTCTCAAGAGATCGGGGAGAATCATGACGTCCTTTCCAAGACAAACTTCTATTGAATACTGGTGAAGAATTCATTCGAGAACCATACATTTCATCTGACCCTGGTCTCCCTTTTAAGCTTGTATATCTGTCACCCTCTTTTGAAGAATCATTACTAACACCAGATTCACAAGGAACGTCAATGTCTGAGCCTGATTCTGATTCCTCAGATGCATCACTTATCCCTTGATCCTCCAAAATGGCAAGAACATCTGCAGTGGCCTTCTCAGCCATCTTTCTCTGAAGTGTCACCGTCCTAAGCTGTTCCTCCAATTCCGCAACCTGATAAATTTTTGAAAAATTAAAGTTATAAAAGATATTAAAATTTAAAAACAATTTCATGAATTAGCAAGCAAACATAAACTTAACATACCTTTTTTTCCAATTCGTCAGTTCTTTGTCTAGCACTCCTTGAGATGGACCTTTCAGAAAGCAACCTTGCTCGCAGGAATTCAATAGTCATTGCATTGGAGTCCTCCATGGGGGAAGTAACCCTAAAGGGCATGTATGTAATTAATATAGCTCAATTGATGATATAGTAGAGAAGGAAAAACGAACCTACTAACGGCAAATCAAGCACGGAACAAAAGCATAAAAATGATAGAAATTATGATAAACATGAAAAGGGAGAGTGAAATTACCTCTGATCTTTGGGATCGAGCACGGGGTTTTGCATGATCATGAAGAAAGTTTCAACTGCAGCGAAACTGAAATCGAGAGTGAAAAAAGGTTTGAGTGTGATTTGAGTGGAAAGAGAGAAAGGGGTTGTTGGGTCAGCTGAGGAAGATTCTTCCTTGAGGACACCATTTAACCCGACGGATCACACCTTCTATATAAATTTCACCTTTCTCTCCTTTTTTTTTATTTATTTATAATTTTTCAGTCAAATTTGATGGTTAAAATAAGAAATGTACGGTAAAAAATTAGGAAATACGAGATATGATAGTATCATGTATGGTCTTTGATTCAATGTTTCAACAAACAATAAAATATAATACTTTTTGCTATTTCAAAAAAAAAAGAACAATAAAATATAATGAATTAATCATAATTTTATTAGATTTTGTTTCTTAATTTGAGATTTCGTTCTAGAAAAAAAGATTTTGTTCTAGAAAAAGAAGATTTTGTTTTACTATAGATTGGATTTGAAATCAACAAAACAAGATTATATATATATATATATATATATATATATATATATATATATATATATATATATATATATATATAAGGAGAGATATATTTACTCCAAGAGTAAGTGCAGAAGAATTACTCCAAATCTTAACCATTGATTATGGTTAATCTAACGATTTTAATTAATTTTGTATATAGAAAAATATTTCAAAAAATAATTAGATTAAATGATCAATTAAAATCGTTAGATTAATAAAAATCAATGGTTCAGATTTGGAGTAACTTTTCTACACTTACTTTTGGACCTGATGACAAGGGTGGGCTCCCAAAAAGGGCTACGACCACATATCGCCCTCCAAGAGATATTGTGTCGCCCTAAGTACCTTCCACTCGCCCAGGTAGAAAAATGTGTGAAAAGACGTTTCTTGGACAGAGAGAAGTCAAGGTCAATAGTTGTCCACGTCTTTCTAGAAAATAGGAATTCAACTGTCCACCATTGACTGAGTGGGTGGTGATCAATCCCAAGAAAAACCTAGGCCCAAAAGCCTCCATAAATACGTCACCCCCTATCAGATGAGGATTGGTCATGATTGACATA